>NC_072773.1:35005944-35305944 GCF_022539595.1 Amphiprion ocellaris | reverse complement strand
TCAGCACAGCCCTGGGCTAACGTCCTAAGCTGTGTGGAGCATACAAATGCAGCACCACGGTTTGAAGTTATTGCTGAGCTTGTGAGCTCTGGGAGCTCCTGTACCTCAGGGCTGTGGTGAGTCGCTACACTGGCACAACGGAACAAAAATATCCTCTATCAGGCTCTGCTGCCTAAAACACCTGCAGACTGTTTCCTTATTCCTACAGCTGGATTTCTTTCATATCTTAATTACTAAAAAAAAGACATCAGGTGAGCTAAATGCCTTTTAATACACATCTGCAGTGAATCCTAAGAAACACAGTATCTGCCGGCTTCTGATTTCCCTCACTTCACTTACAAAGCTCTCCACCTTCTCTGTTCAATTTGAGCAAAACCCATTAGTTGGAGTGTTGAACATGGCAGAGCAAAAAAAAAAAAAGAGAGAAAGAAATCCAAACCAGTTGTGTTCATTTGTCACAAAAGCGCTAAAAGCTTCTGAAGAGTGAAAATCTAAGCTTCACCGGGAGAGAACAAGCCCACAAGCCTTTAAATCAGAACACGCAGAAACCTAAGCAGCCTGCTTCACCTGCTGCTGAATTGTGTATATCTGCATATTACGGTGCTTTCTGCAGCCATGACACAAGGGGACGGGGCAATTATTGCAATATGTCATTGTCATAGATTTATGTGCTGCTGCTGCTGCTGCCAGAGCTTTCTCATAATACTGAAGAATTGCTTAAAAAAGACTATTCCTATGGATTTCTTTATTATTCATCCAGACAACATTTACTTACCACAGTGAAGCTGCGCTCCTATGACGCTCTGTGCTGACTTCCTGACTCTTTCCAGAACCTTCTTGTCAGCCTGAGAGCTGCTCCTGTACCAAGCTAAGATGTTGTGGGTGAGGATGCTTTCCACAGAACATTTGCAGAAGGACAACAGCAGTTCAGGTTGAGCTTCCTCGATGAGCTTAAACAGTACAGACACTGCTGTGCCTATTTCACAAGGGCATTAGTCTTAGTGCCCCAAGTCAATGTCCTGAGAAATGTATGCTCCCAGGAATTTAAAGTCACTGACCCTCTCCACAGTGTCGCCTTCTTCCTTATCAAGTCCAGCATCAATTCCTTTGTTTTTGAGGAATTGAGTGAAAATAATATATAAAATAACATATAAATATATTGAATAAAACTGATTGGATAGCATAATATGTAAATAAGTCACCTTTAAAGGTGTTAGTAGGACTAATTCTTCACTTGGGACTAGGGTTGCCACCTTTCAGAAATGAAAATAAAGTACGCCCACCAAGGCTCCTCAGGGCCACAGTTCAGTAAAGTTGGAAAGATATTCACAGATTCAGACTTCCTTTTTTTTTTTTTGGTCTGCATTTGTTCTCATTGTTTTAACTCCACAAAAGGGAGTCAACATTGTATGAGATCGATGCATATTTTAGTCTTGCAGCCAAATATTTTAATATTTAGTGCATGTGTGTGACCATCACCGACCCTCCCTGAAAGCTAAGCAGACCTTCTTTATTAGAATTCCCTATTATAAGCCAGGGAGGGCAGTGCTACACCTCAGTGGTGTGTGGGGGAAACAAAGACTGGACAGGACGAACAGGACGAACAGGATGAACAGGGATAGAAATTAACAGGCGGTGCTATTGCAATTAAAGATTGTAAGGTGGTGTGTTATTCCCAACTACTAACTGTCCATCAATAAAAAAATAAATAAATAAATAAATAAATAAATAAATAAAAATTTGAAAAAAGAAAAGAAAACCAAACCAGCACAAAAGAAAAAGAATATCAATAAATAAATATCAATAAATAAATAATTAAACAAACGGTACTGAGCACCATAATTGTGGATGACTTGATAGTATAGAATAGAATAGAATAGGCCAGAAGAGGATACTAGTGCAAGAGAGAATGAGAGCCCCCAGAGAGCCACCGGGGCCACCGTGAACGACGCTGACCCGGAGAACAAGAGGGAGCAGCTACCGACACCCCCAGCGCGCCCAGACCGACCCAGGCGGCCCGGGGCACGAGGACCCACCCGCCACCCAAACCCCAACCCCGCCCACCCCAGCCCCCACCAAACCCCCCACCCCACCACCCGACCCGCCCAACCCCACCCCCCTCTCCCTCCCCCGAGGGGGCCAACGGCCCCACGCAGCCAGGAAGCCAGACACAGGGGCCGAGCGGCCCACCGAAGGGATGGCAACCAGCCCATCACAAGGCAGGCCGCCACCGGGAGCCGGTCAGAGGAAATCGGAGCCGGGACCCGATGTGAGTCCAGAGGGTAAAAATGGACAGTGTGGTGGGGCCCGGCGACGCCAACAGGGAGGCACCCCGCATACCCCCCGCACCAGGCCCCAGGTGAGCGCAGTACACCCAGGGCCCCCACTCCCCGCAATGCGCCCTGACAACCCACCAGGACAGAGCCACCACATGCCACCAGCCCGCAGTACAGCCACAGCGCCCACCAGGACGGCCAATCCAGCCCCCGCAGCCCACCAAGAGCCATCGCACCAGCCTGGACCCGTCGGGCACGCAGGAGAACCCCCCCCCCCCCCGACCACAGCCCCCAGGTCCCGGGGACCCCCCAGCCACAGCAACACGGATGATGGTCCACCCCCGCCACCCCATAGCCATAAGGGGGCCGGGTCCCACCAGTGAGGCCATATTATTGAAACCCCCCCATTACCCCCCTATTAATATGTCTCCCGATCCCAGACTGGAGACATTATCCCTGCACCGTGATAGTGTAACCCTGAGTGTCATGTGGTGCATTAAAAGTGGGGAGGCTGGGCGAGGCGTCCAGGGGGCGGGCCAGAGGACCACAGAGGATGGCTACTCTGCAGCCTACCCTGGCCCAAGTTCCCCGAGCCATCCCAGACCTACCCCCAAGGTGTGAGTGTGTGTGGTGCATTAAAAACAAAGAGAGCAGGGGAGGCAAGCAAGAGGGTGATGGGGAAGAGACAAGGCCGTAGAGCCCTGCCATCCGCCCCACCACAGAGCCCATCGTTCCCGCCCCCACCTGCTCTCAGGGCCCTAACTGTCATGTCCCTATATGTGCCTAAGAGTAACTATATACAGTGACGTGCGAAGTATGTGAAGTGCACAGTAAGAGGCAGTCTGGTGTGGATCCGGCCCATGAGGACAGAGCAGCGGGGGAGACAGGTAGTAAGACCACTGGTACTGTTGCAGAGGGCCCCCAGAGCCCAGAGGCAAGAGGCCGAGGTGGGCCCACACGAACCCGACCGGCTCAGCCAGCACCAAAACCCCCAGAAGTCGCAGCGCTGGACCAGCGCCCCGGTAGACGCCGTAGCCCCACCACGGGCCAACCGCATGCAGCACCCTGCCCTGGAGGGAGGACCAGGCCGCACCACTAGGAAGCAAGGGCCATGAGCCCCCACGCCCACCCCGGAGCCGGCACGTCCAGGATGCAGGGCGCCCACCCCGCAGCACCACCGAGACCCCACCCACCCCACCACACCCCAGGACAGCACCAGGCCCGGACAGAAGCCCCCAGCCAGCAGAAACTAATCTCCAGTGGCGGCACACAGGCAAGTACCAATGCCTGTGCCCAGATGAGCCAGAGCCACCCCCCCCAGAGAGACCACCCGGCCCCCATGCCAGTCCCCAGGCAGCGGAGGGCCCCAGGCCCCCCCAGGGGAGGGAGAGGGACGAGGACGAGCGGCCAGGCAGGAGAGGAGGGAGGAGGAGGGAAGCAGAGCAGGAAAGGACAGGGGAGCGACTGGAGGGCCGACCCACCCCAAACCCCAGGGCCAGCCAGGGCGCCCCAGAAGAGACCAGCCGCCGCCACCCCCAAGGCCCCGGGAGAGCGCACAGACCCAGCAGCTTTAAAGGTGTTAGTAGGACTAATTCTTCACTTGGGACTAGGGTTGCCACCTTTCAGAAATGAAAATAAAGGACGCCCACCAAGGCTCCTCAAGGCCACAGTTCAGTAAAGTTGGAAAGATATTCACAGATTCAGACTTCCAGCATCAATAACTCATTAGATATATGTTGTGAAAACATAAACGATGCCTCTTTTCCATCATTATAAGGTACACAATGTGCTACTTGATAAAACTGGGCTTGTAGCACATTGTGTACCTACAGAGTACAAGACTGAAGTTATTGAATATTTGTGTCTCTTTGCTGTTGCAGCAGTTTTGCAGACAGTTCCTGTGCATTCGTCACACAGCCGACTGCACATAGACATCAATGTTATTTGTGCAGCTTGAAAGACAGCTACTTTTGATAAAACTGGGCTTGTAGCACATTGTCTGCCTTGCAACAATGGGAAAGAGGCACCGTTTATGTTTTGACAACCTATATCTAATGAGTTATTGATGCTGGAAGTCCCAATCTGTGAATATCTTTCCAACTTTACTGAACTTGGGGCCACTACCACCTAAGGAGTGATATATTTAATTTTGAAAAAAGCATTTAGCCATACTTAAAGCTTTAAGTGCTTTATTAACACAGAACTAAAAAAAATTGTACTGTTTTATTATCACAGGTTCTGTCTGAAAAGAGGTGGCATCATTTTAAACAGTGAAATCATCCTAATAAAATGTAATGAGCAACCAGTGAATAATACTGGAGTCTACAAAAACAAACAACTGAATGCAGAATACTGGACAAAGAAATTCTCTACAGACATTTTTTTCATCTAAATCTTATGTTAACACAGTGAATGTATTAACTTATTTATGTGTGTATGCATGTATTTATTGATTTATTTAGTACTGTTAACAGAGTTCTGAGTGAGTTTTTCTTAAGATGGGCAAAGGCCATTTATTGATTACATATAGGCTGTTAAATGTTTATTTAAAAAAAAAAAGCATTTAAAAAAAATACTAAACAACTTAGGCATTTATTGAGTCACTAAAATACTGTAGAGTACAGACCACATCAGCATGATTCTAAGCATCGTCTGGTAAATTAACAACCAGATACTGATGTCTCTCACCATATGGACTTCAGGAGATGACTGGGGGATGATAAACTGTGACCTACTGGTTGGGTTCTCTCTGTTCTCATGTTTCTTACATGTTGGTCTCCTGATGCTGCCTTACTTCAGCTAATCCATGAGCAACACAGAACACAGTTTGCCTTTTACCCACTGCCAGGGGTTCCTCTCTTCCCACTCACGTCTGTACATTTGCAAACGTTTTTGCTTCTGTGGACGTGGTGGAGTTTCGGGTGTAAACATTTTTAAACACGTGGGTGCAGCGTGATCTGCTGGACCTCGCATCGGGTCCTCGCTACGTGGGTCCTACGAAGTTTAAATTGGCTGCCCTTCGTATTTCCTGTGTTTTATTTTGTTCCTTATGCAGTTTTGATGAGTGTGTGACAGAAGAGTGTACGGGGCGTTTATGAAAATACGGAACAATTTGCGTCCGGTATTGATTCAATACGGGACGCAACAATGAACTGTCAAATAAAGGACAGGTGGCAACCCTACTTCCACTCCTCATGCTAAATTAAGCTGATCAGCTCAGCTAGGTTGAAAGGCCACCCTTGACTGAAACAATGAATGAGCACATTTTCCAAAACTTCACAGTTTGTCAGCATGTATGAGCTTACACACTACCCACATTTATCAAACAACTGATGTTCTATAACCATTTTTGTGCTGACATCTTTAAAATTTGTTTCCTGTGTGTGTGCGTGTTTCAAGCAACAGAAATAGACTTTTTCCCAGCAGTTTCTGAATGTGAAAGCTGGATTTTTCTTACTAAACAGCTGAAAGCTTGTATGCATTGGCTACAAGGAAAACTGCCTTAGGTTTAATGATGGTAGAAAGTAAGATTTCATTAGCTACACACTTCAAAAACATGCGTTTGTTAGCTTTAGGCACTTAAAGCACTTTCTTGTTTTCATTTTTAATCTCAGTTTATGCTTTATCACATATTATCATCAAGCAACCAACACAGAGCATGCGTTTATTTTTTATATATATATATATATATATATATATATATAGATAGATAGATGAAACTCACTGAGGGAACTTCCAGAGTCTTCAGGACAAACATTTCTGCAGCTGAGTCTAATGATTCATAAGCACCTGGTCAGTGTGACCTGCATTATCTGGATGATGATTGGTTGATCTGTGGTTGAAGGAGAAGTGTGATTTGTCCTTCTACAGCCAGTGGAGACAGCTGAGGGCTGCTTGATTGGACTTTTTCCTCACTCTGGGCTCTTGCTGACATCCCCCAGACACATTCCTCTTGCAGACAAATGTTCTGTCAGATTCTTGTCACTTCGTAACCTACAAGCAAACTTGTCTTAGTGCCTCTTTATTTCTACCAACAGAACCTGCTTTCCTCCATCCACTCTGTGTTTACTTCCTCCACCCACGGCCACTATTCTCTCTAAGCTGTGCGCGTGCGCAATTGCGCACTGCTGACACGGTCTCCGCGCACAGAAAATCTGCGCTGTGCACAAAAAAAAAAAAAATCCAACCTAAATTGTAAATAAAATAAACACGTAACAATTCATTCTGTGCTATTTTTCAGTGTGAGTCAGTGAGTGACCGGTGACTGGCTGCTGCAGCCAATGATGCGATTCACATACGTATTTACCATAGACTGTATATAATGGTATTTACGCAGCTGAGAGACATCAGTATCTGGTTGTTCATTTACCAGAGGATGCTTATAATCATGCTGATGTGGTCTGTACTCTACAGTATTTTAGTGACTCAATAAATGCCTAAGTTGTTTTTTTTTAAATGCTTTTTAGTTTTTAATAAACATTTAATAGCCTATATGTAATCAATAAATGGCCTTTGCTTAGCTTAAGAAAAATTCACTCAGAAGTCTGATATGTTAACAGTACTAAATAAATCAATAAATACATGCATACACACATAAATAAGTTAATACATTAACTGTGTTAAGATAAGATTTAGATTTTTAAAAAAGTTATTTATGTTTTTACAGAATCCAGTATTGCTCACTGGTTGGTCATTACATTTTGTTAGTTTGAGTTCACTGTTTAAAATGATGCCACCTCTTTTCAGACAGAACCTGTGATAATAAAACAATACAAAATTTTTAGTTCCGTGTTAATAAAGCACTTAAAGCTTTAAGTATGGCTAAATGCTTTTTTCAAAATTAAATATATCACTCCTTAGGTGGTAGTGGCCCCAAGTTCAGTAAAGTTGGAAAGATATTCACAGATTGGGACTTCCAGCATCAATAACTCATTAGATATAGGTTGTCAAAACATAAACGGTGCCTCTTTCCCATTGTTGCAAGGCAGACAATGTGCTACAAGCCCAGTTTTATCAAAAGTAGCTGTCTTTCAAGCTACAGGAATAACATTGGTGTCTATGGAGTGAACAGGGTCCGTCTGCAATTTGCAAAACCACTGCAACAGTAAAGAGAGACAAATATTCAATAACTTCACTCTTATACATTGTAGTGTCACTAAAATCACTGCAGCCTTCAACTGGCTCCTGTTGACAAAGTGTTTTAACAGAAATGTAAATGCTGTAATTTGATTCTTTTAATGAACCATGTAACTTGAATGGATGTGATGCTGGTGTGACCACAGTGCACACGTCTGATGTTGCTCACAGTGGTCCAAGGGACGCTCAGGGAGTTTGTGTGTTTGCTCAGACTCAGGAAAAATTACAGGGAACATTGCCCATGGCTAATCTTGCTAATTACTTCTTCCCTCTAAACTGAGCTTGTGCAGATGAGGTTTTTGGAGTCAAGCTGGCATGTTGGTTTATAAAGATGCTCCTGCTGTTGCTCTTTAACCCTCCTGTTGTCCTCATTTACGGGCACCAAAAAAATATTGTTTCCTTGTCTGAAAAAAATACAAAAATTCAGCAAAAAAACTCCCTAAATTTCTGAAAATTTGCAAAACCTTCAGGAAGAAAATTCCAATAATTCCTTAAAAATTTCCCTTAAAAGTTTTATTTAAAAAAAAATCCCCCAAATTTGGCAAGAAAATTCTTGTAAATATTTTTTTTAAAATTAGTAAAAATCTTCCAAAAAAAATCCAAAAAATATCTAAAGTGATTCCATATATATCAGTAAAACTTCTAATATTTTCCTGAAGAACATTCACATAAAAATCAACCAAAATCCAGCGAAATTCACAGGATTTTGGTTGATTTTTTTGTGAATGTTCCTAAGAAACATTTTTAACATTTCTTTTTTCCACCAAAAATGTTCAAAGATTTCCCAAAAATGTTGAAAATGTGGACATCAGAAGTTTCACTGTGAAAATATATTTTTTTCCCCCACATTTTCAAACTTTAAACCAGGTTAATTTTGACCCACAGGACGACACGAGGGTTAAAGGCACTGCCCTGCGTGAGCTGAGCTGCCCTAAAATGCTCTTTCACCTAACACGAGTGCACATTTTCAAGGTAAAACACTTCCTTTCCTTTGCTTTTGTCACTCACAGCTTGACTCGTCACTTTTAAAAATGTTATCACAGCTCCGGAGTGCGTGACGCTGCAAAACAATCGATGTTACACAAACTGGTGAATGTTAACTGAATTACAGTCAATGTTTGTGGGTTACAGAGTTCAGCGAAATCAATGTAAATACATTAATGGGGAAAATGTACAGCTGAGATTTGAAAAGAGCAATTAAATTTCACATTTGAAGACCTTAAAAGTTAAGTAAACAACAATTCCACTCCTGAACAAACCTAACATTTAGTCTTGTTAGTTGAATAACCTTGTTTATACGTAACACAGGAAGATGAAATGTGGAAAGTATGACACAATTGTTGCAGATATTATATAAACACTTTAAGCAGCTATTTTGTAGAATAATTCAGAGCAGGTAACAAGCTGGCAGCTGCAGATATTTTTATGTGAAAGATTTTTGGCAAGCAGATTCCAAATGCTGAAGTAGAGGTGGTGGAGAGGATTCCTTTAAAAAAAAAAAAAAAAACCGCATAAAAAGACATGTCACTGTAAATGGATTTTTCAAACGGAATGTAGGAGTGCAGGAGAGATGAGGAGGTATTGTAGAGCCTCCTTCACTCAGCTGAAACCACCTCTCCAGAGGGTAAAGTGAGGGAAGTGTGCCACCTCCTGGTCATGTAGGCACACGCCGCACATCTTGACGGATATTTAAAAGAATCCAAATAAATCCACCAAATCATTTCCAATATTACGATTCGTTCGACTCGCTTACTAAAAGAAACTTCCACACAAACGTCACATACAACTTTCACATTCTCCATTTATTTTGAACACTCGCTTGAAAAAACTTTAGTGCAAATCATAGAGGAATTGTTCAAAGACTGATAACATGATTTTAAATTATTAATAAATATATATGACTCAATTTACACTTCGAAATGCTACAAGCACTTTTCACAGTTAAATAACAGTCTCCCAAACCGTCCTGTACATCCAACATTTTTGCAGTCTTGTCTGTATGAAAGAAATATAACCAGCAAAGTTTGCAAAGGCATAAATGTACCATAAATCAATGTCTTTCTCTCTCTCTCATACAGACTATTGTCAAGTTTTAGTTTGACCAAATTAATAAAACTCAATCATAATGAAAGAACTACCCTGTATTGCACTGGATCTTTAAACTAGTAGCTTATAAAATCATTTCATATGCCACTACAGGTTTTTCAGGAAAAAAAAATCAACCCATAACTGATCCCATTTCTATTTTGTGATTCATACATGTGGGAATTTAAATATACACGCTTCACACATTAAACCATTGGCAACTGTTACACAGATTATAATCAATGATGACGTGGTCGTATGTTACAGATGGAAAAGACCTAAACAGACTTTTACTTCTAGTCACTGATGAAGGAAAACACCACAAAACTAGATTTATGACAAACATTTTGCAGGAGATGTGCAAAATAAAATTAAAAACTTGACTACTGTAAGAATATCAGGATTTTAGGAGAGATGCAGAAAAGTCGAGCACTGGCCTCAGCTTGGTCAACGCCATTTAGAAGTAGAACACATATTTCAAAGCAGCATCGGTGCATTCAAGCTGTACACAGTTTTATCATAGTACTTCTTTTTGGGATTGCGGTGCAAATAAATCAAACTCCAGGGCTTCCCAAAAGTCATAAATTCATTTGTGGTGGCCTTTAAGGATGCAAAATTGATCATGTAGTTTGGCTGCGTTCTCATTTACAAGGTAAACTGCTTTAATGATATTTAACTTCAATCTTTTAAAGGAAGTTTTGAAGAGCCAAATGTGAAGCTTAAATTTAAGTGACTGAGCCACCAAAATAAATTCTTCATCTGGGAAACACTGACTAATGTTTCTTTTTTTCCACCACTTTTATGCCACATTTAGTCAGAACTTATACATTGGATGGCACAGAAAAAAAAAATCATTATTCTCAAAACTCTCATAGAAATACATACAGTAGCAGCTGGGGCATCACATAATACACTGTTTTGATCTGAAAAGGCTGTAGCATTAAATCTACTGAATGTTACATTCACACCAATGATTAAAACAAACTTCTCTAATAGTAATTGTTGAAATCCTTCACAGGAATTTGAACCGAAAGCTTGTGGCCAACGTTCCACTGCACTACAGAGTGTGTTGCTTTTCTGTAATTCTGTCATCTTGAGTTCAGAAACAATCATCCACATTTACATTTTATTACATTTAACACATCCTTCATGTACTTCTATTGGTTTCTTGATCTACCAGATCAAAGGATCAACATCAGATTCAGTGTTTAAGGCCTAACTGCATCAACTTAATCCTTCCTAAATTAACGTAGCTGTAGCACAAGCACACAGACAGCATGCACTAAGAGCTGAAACCAAAAGGCCACACACAACAGATAAGAAAAAGTGCAAATGCATGCTGAAAATGATTGCCACCTGCCATCCTCTCCAAATAACCCACCAAGTAGGAAATGAGAGCAGCCTTCCAGCTCAATTCCTCCCAATTCCTTTTCCAATTTGTGACATGTAGCAGTCAGATTAACTTCAAGTGCAAATCCAAGCCGGTGACACAAAGTTTGACGAAACGAAAGAGGGAATCTACAAAACTCCAAGCTACTACAAAAGCATTCAAACACTCAGTTACACGCATCCACCCAGTGTGGTTTCCGTAGTTTGTCTGTTTTATCTGCCCTGAATTCAGTCATTTATTCTACAGTAGGTTACAGCCTACGAGTCCGCTGGGTTTACAGTGTGATTACCAGTTTTTTCCCTTTAGAATCGCTGAAGGAGTTCGGTACAGCAGTCCTGAAAAGAGCAAGAACGAAACACAGATTGAGAAAACTATGGATGCAATCATTGACATATTTTCGTTAATAGTTTGTCAACATGGTTGTACTGAGAGCTGCTTGTGTTCTTTCCATCTGTAATTAGAGAAATAAGAAATCACCAAATTTGCAAGACTGTAAATTTAAAATAATTTCTAGAACATGACATGTTGTTTTGATCATAATGTAAAACACTAGATTGCTAATTTTTTTTGTCATTTTGTGTCTCGTTTCTGTAGCTTTTTGTCTTGCTTTTGTTTGTCTTTTTCGTCTGAATTTTTGTCGTTTGTCTCATTTTTGTTGCTTTGTTTCCTTTTTGTCCTGCTTGGTTTTTTTTTGTCATTTGTGTTTTGCTTTATTCGTTGTTTTGTGTATCGCATTTGTCATTTTTATTGTCTCACTTGTGTAGTTTGTCCATTTTTTCATTTTGTATCTCGTTTTTGTCATTTTTTGTCTCGTTTGTGTCATCTGTATAATTTTTTCTCATTTTTGTTGCTTTGTAATTTTTTTTAATCTAATTTTGTGTCTCTTTTCTGTTTTGTTCTATGTCATTTGTCTAATTTTTTGTCATTTTGTTTCTTGCTTTTGACATTTTGTGTGCTGTTTTTTATTTCCTGAAATGTGAACATTTTCAGATTTATTTTTTTTTTGCACTAAAACAAAGGGAAAAATTTGGAGTTGTCATTATTATGTACTATGCTGTGATTTTACTGGTCCAGCCCACTTGAGATCAAATTGGGCTGAATGTGGCCTCTGAACTAGACTGAGTTTGACACTCCTGCTCTGCATAATTATTTTCATTAGTTTGTAAGCTTAGACTCCACCTTAAATGTGCTTTAGCTACCTGCTGATCCTAGATGGGCTTCCGAGTCGACGTCAAGCCGAAGCGCTCTGCACTGAGCTGCTGGTAATGGTTCCGGTTGCTTCGTTTCGGCTCTGGCTAGGAGGCAACTCATCTTTCTGTGGTGCAGTCTGTTGAGGCTTCACTATAGTGATTTTTATTGGGACTCCTTTGACGCTGTGCTGCACTCTGCTATACTGCCGCATAGAGGGGTTGAAAGTGCGAACAATGGGAAGTTCACTCAGAGTGGGCGTCTCGTGTTTTGGCTGTGTGCTCTCTTTGATGATGATTTTACTTCTTTTGTTGGAAAAGACGGTTTGCACCGGTAGGATGGCGGGCCTCTTTGCAGAGCCAGACGTCTGCAGTCTGGTTTTATGGGGAGGTGAGGACTGCTGTTTCTCCTCACCGTGAGAAACCCCTCGATGCAAGTGTCTGTCGTTCTCCTTTGTCACAGAGATCCCTCCTTCTTTCCTTTTCTTTATCTCTTTCAGTTTCTTGGGGCAGACCGCCATGTGCTTGGTTCTGCTGCGACGCATCGTGAATTCCCTGCTGCAGTGTGGGCACACGAATATTTCCTGTCGCTCGCCCACCTGTGCAGATGACATTTTATGTGATTTGTTCCTCTGTGGCATCACCCTTTGGACCAACTTTTTCTTCCTTTTGTTCAGCACTTTGAACTTCACCGGTGGTTCTGGAGTATGTTTGGACCTGTTTGAGTGACTGACTCTGTTTGAAGCATTTAGTCCGTTAGTGGAATTAGTAGTCGACAGCACTCCATTCTGAGTTTTTGCAAAGTGCCGTAGCGGGATAGGATTCTTTCTGGGTGTGTATCGCCTTTTATCACTGGCGTTTGCACAAGCCAGGATATGCTTGTGTAGCTCTGGCATGTTATCAAAGCTTTTCCCACACTTGGTGCACCGGATAGCTGTGCTGAAGGTCTGTGGGATGTTGTGGGTGGTGAAGTTTGTGGCTGAAGCCATCAAACCAGCAGGTGATCTGTTATGGTAAGGAAACGGAGGAGGCTTGAAGCTGGGATAATGTTGGTTAATGCCGAGACGGACATCAGCTCCTTTGACTTTGCCTCCGTCTGAAGCCATGATTTTAATCGTTGTAAACAGTTCTTCAGTTGCCACATCCACTTCACCTTCTTCCTTTTTCACAACTTTTTTGGGTTCCTCCGGAGCTTCAGGAACCAAAGCATCTGAGTTGACTTTAGTTGAGTTGTTGTAGTTCTGAGGTCTTAGTTTTCCCTTTTCCTCCTCTGTGTACGTGCACTGCTGACCGGGATGTAATTCTTCCTGATGTTGTTTCAGATTGCAAAGGTAGACAAATTCTTTTGTACATGCGCTGCAAACATAAGTCTTTCCGACGCCGTGGAGGCTTGATCGATGGTCCAGCAGAGCGGAGGGTTTGCCGAAGAGCAGCACGCAGAACTCACATTTGTAGGGCCATTCATCAGCGTGGTCACCTACGTGGTGGCCGAGCTCCTTCATCGAATGGAAAAGCTTATCACACACGTTGCAGACGAAATTCTTGGTGAACGTCTGCTGTTGTACATCAGTCGGTGTGTCATTTGAGGGTTCCTCCTCTTCAGCTTTCTCAGGAGATGGAGAGGTTTTAGATGATATTTCAGGAACGGAACTGTCAGGATCTTCTTCATCTTTTGTGGTTGGCTGCTCTGTGCTGACAGCAGGCTCTGGGTCAGGATTCGACTCGGCCACAGAAGGACTATCAGGTATCACAGCAGCAGTAGTGGAAAGTGTTACCGATTCTGCGATGGACGACACAAGAATAGTGGGGTCTGCAGTTTGAGGGCTGGGCACTGATACAATCTGTTGCTGTTCTATGTGATTAACAACCATCTCTGTCGGAGCGGGAGACTCAGCAGTATTTTCTTGTAGGGTAATTGCAGCAGGGACTACACTCCTCGGGGCTTCAAGAGCTATTGTACACTCTATTAACACTGTGTTGCTGGCGATGTTGTACGAGCTGAGTAGGGAGTCATTTAAAGCCACAGTGGGTGTGAACGGCACTTCTGACACAGGAGTGGACTCGACTATAGGCGGGTTGAGAGCAATTTGATCTGTGAGAAACACGTGGCCGGGGAGATTTAGAGTCGGGTCAAGGGGTTGGGAGAGAGTGACGAGGTTTGCAGAATTTGTAGCGGCAAATGCGGTGGCTAAATCACACTCTGAAGAATTTAATGCATTTTCTGTACAGATTACCAGGGGCTCAGGAGATATATTTGGGGCTAATATCTGGATTGGTTGGTTTGAGGGGTTGGAAATTTGTGGCGGTGGTGCGGCCGCCAAAACTGTGATTAATGAAGGAGCGGTAGGGAGCACGGTGTGTGAGGTTGGGGAAGCAAACGCTATAGTACACGGTGAAGCTGGCTGCAAAGCAACGGGGGTAAGAGTGGCTGACGGAGTCAGAGAAGTGGCAGGTAGGGTGAGTCCATAAACAAGCCCGTCTGCAACAGGCTCCACTGGGGTCACGATGTCTGAACCTGTAACTATGGTAAAGTCAGTGACTAAAGGAGTGTCAGGAGTCCCTAAGCTTAAGCCGTGTTCTCCAAGTTTCATTAAGGCTTTTTCCAACATGCACGCATTTGATTCTCCCTCTGTCAAAACCGTCTGTGAAATAAAACTTAACATCGGCTCAGGTTCACCTAAGCTCTTTTTCTGCAAACTCAAATCCAGCACGGCATCAGCTAAAGCCAAGTCTTCATTTCTTTTGATCGTATTTGAGAGATCCAGAGGCTGCTGGTTACAGGAATTACCACCGGTCACAGGAGGCCAGCTCTCTGTCAGAACAGGTTTCACTGCCGACTCCGCAGCAGATGGGGTTGTGTCATTGTTCTCCAGTGTTTGGTCCACAGGTGAGCTTTGCTGGATCTCTATTTGTCCCACATTTCCATCATCAAAATCTCCTGTATCCGTCGTTGACATTTCTTCATTTTGCGGTGGAGAGCTTGTCGGAGAGCCAGTTCTTCTTTTAAACCTTCCTGTTCCAGAAGGTAGGACAGACAGAGACACAGGTGAGCACGGCTTCTGGCCATCTGTGATGAGGGCAAGTGTAGGTTTAAGGCCATCCTGTTTCTCCAGAAGCTGCTTCAGCTTTGGCGACAAAAACACTGTTCTTTCTTTTTGCACGACTGTAGACTCTGTGTTCTGAGGAAGTAGGTTCTCTATTAAAGAAGATACAAGTGATGAGGACGACGAAGACACGACCACCTCAGACTCCAGTTCAGTTTTAATTTGTGGTAAGAGAGGTGGTGTTGCAGTTCTCCTCTTGCCAAGTGGTTGACCAGGTGTTTCTTTGCCTGTAGCTGAATCTGTGTTTAAAACCTGGCTGATCTGGGTGGGGTCTAGAATCAGGGCATCCAGTCCGACTAAAGCCGAAGACCCAGAATGAACCTCGGTGGCTTCACAGTTACTGACTGTACTTGTTGACACTATCTTTCCATCAATGTAAAAGCTGAGATTCTCAGAAATATTGCTCGAGACATCTAGCATGTACTGTTCTGTGTGTTCCCTTTCATTCTCCAGAGCAGATACGAGCGCTGTACTGTCACCAGGCTGCGTCTGCTGCTGAGACGAGTCACTGACTATTCTCTGAGGACTTTCCTCTTGGGTTTTCTCCACATGTGTGACTTGTGGGTTGTTCTCGTGGATCCTGCGCTCATGGCGTCGCTTGTTGGTGTGAGTTGTGAATACCTTTTCACAGTACTTGCAAGCATGATGCCCGTGTAAAACACCCGGCTTGTGTGGCTCTGCAGTGTGATCTCCAGCCGACAAAATGGGAGCATTAGGGCTAGTGGGGGATGAGTTATGAAGCTGCATGTCTGAGCCCGCTGAATCCAGAGGCTTTGTCTTTTCTTGCTGCAGCTGACCCAAAGACATGCTGCTCATATTGCTTTTGCATCCATGCCCCTCATCGTTCGCCATAGTGTGAATGTGTGCGTGTCGTTCCAAGCCTTGTTTGCTGGTAAAACATCTCTCACAGTGCTGGCAGGGAAAGGAGTCCCAGTTTCTCTCCTGGTTGGGAAGTTTGTGAGGTTCTTGGTAGGGAAACTTATTCAAGTCTGGTTCTTCTTCATAAATGTCCTCATCTTCCTCTTCCTCTTCCTCCTCCTCCTCCTCTATATCCTCACTGTCTCCATGTTCTGAGATGTACAAATGAGGAGACTCCTCCATCTTCTGTAAGGTGTTAGATTCCACTCTCTAAAGGATGTCTGTCACACAGGGCTCTGGCAGCTGTCACACCTAATAGATGAGGAAAATACTGACATTTAGCAAACTGACACATAATGACACATAATATAGGTAAAGGGCCATTTAGGAAATATATCATGAATACTTACGCAGACTATTCACTTACACATTTTAAACTACTTTTAACTACTGTTTGCTTTATCGGTTGTTATGCAAAGCACTTGGGGATGCAACTCATTCATTTTTACCAGCAATAGTAGTAATTACTGTGTTTTGATTCTTGAATTCTAACAAGCAAAATAGCTAACAATATTGTCCTTCAATTGCACTGGAATAAAACAGTAGATATTGTACATAATAGTGTTCATGATAGTGTGTAAATCCCTATATATCATGTCACAATGCTATTATGGAGTAGGTCATTTCGTTGTACACAAATTCAACAATGGGAATTCCTCATATTCCAGGCATTTAAAGAAAATACAATTAGTCAACAATAAATTATAATAATATGTAGAATAGCTAGCACAGCATCTCACCATTTTAATAGTCTGTGCAGAGGAGATGGTTTGATTGGCAGATGAAAACACCGACTTTTCTTTCTGCTGGAAAAAGAGAGAATAAAGAAAAGCACACATTTCTTAATCAGTTAGAATACATAGGATGATACTTAAACTACTGAATAATGAGAGCCACAAAGTGATCAGAGCTGTGGTGTGGGAGTAGCTGAGCAGGGTACTTTATCTCTATGGTCATTTAGCTGCTGACTGGGCCTTGTTAGGGAATGCAAATGCATCTCAAGGATATCAAGGTTACACTCTGAAGCATCAAACACTGCATAAGATAACATACCCACACTTTGTCACAATGTTAATTCAATGTTATATACATTCAGTGTTTGCTTTTTTAATTACAAGTTGTTTGCAGTGAGTAAAAGCACCAAAATACAGAAAATCTGCCCCATGATTACCTTATTTACCCCAGTATGTTTACCTCAAACCACCTGCTAAGCTGACTACATTCAACACCTGGCGACGACCAAACATATCTCTCCATCTTTTCCTGCTCAGTTACTACTGGGAATTTGTCAAAAATAAATGAACTAAGTTGTGCAGAAATTGATGCATTTTGACATTCATCCTCTACTTGGTGAGACAAAATGGTAGGCCCATCGTGTGTCTGATTAATCGAGCTAAATAGCCTCAAAAATATGTTTAATCCAACATTTACTTTAATCCATTTATCTGTACATATTTTTTAAAAATGTATTCTACACAATTATTTTATTATCAGCGCAGCTTTCAGGTACTTGTGGGCAGGAGAGGAAATGTAAACAAAGATTTTACAGCTTCGGATATTTTAAAAATAATCCGGTGTTGCATTCCTGTTGCACAAATAAATCTATGTGGATATTATGTTAGCAGAGGCGAAACATGATCCAGCACCTTTCAAAGGCCTACAGACTGGATTATTTGGGCCATTTTTTCTCAAAATATGCAACTTACATTTTCTTTCATATGCGCTGCAACAGGCTTATTTGACACGAAGGGCTTCTACAATGAATTTGTAGCAGAAATGATCTATTTTTTATGAACTTGTTAGGGAATGCAAATGCATCTCAAGGATATCAAGGTTACATTATGAAGCTCAAACACTGCATAAGATAACATACCCACACTTTGTTAGAATGTTAATTCAATGTTATATACATTAAGTGTTTGCTTCTGTACATACTAGTTGTTTGCAATGAGTAAAGCACCAAAATACAGAAAATCTACCCCATGATTACCTTATTTACCCCGGTATGTTTGCCTCAAACCACCTAAATGGATGAAACGACCAAACATATCTCTTCATCTTTTCCTGTTCAGTTACTGCTGGAAATTTGTCGAAAATAAATGAACAAAGTTGTGCAGAAATTGATGCATTTTGACATTCATCTTCTGCTTGGTGAGACAAAATGGCAGGCCCATCGTGTGTCAGATTTATCGAGCTGAAATCCACCTTCTCATGACTGCATGCACACCACTAGCCTCAATCCAACATTTACTTTAATCTACTTACTTGTACACATTTTTTAAAAAATGCATTCTGTACAATTATTCTATTATTGGCGCAGCTTTCAGGCACTTGTGGACAGGAGGGGAAATGTAAACAAAGACTTTACAGCTTCGGATATTTTAAAAATAATCCGGTGTTGCATTCCTGTTGCACAAATACAACTAAATCTGTGTGGATATTATGTTAGCAGAGGCGAAACATGATCCAGCACCTTTCAAAGGCCTACATACTGGATTATTTGGGCCATTTTTTTTCAAAATATTAAACTTAATTTTCCTTCATATGTGCTGCAACAGGCTTATTTGACACGTAGCGCTTCTAAAACGAATTTGCAGCAGAAATGATGTATTTGTTATGAACATTAGAGGCTCTTGGGTGCGTTCATGTGCGTGTGCTTCACCTGGTTTGATGACGCTCCCCCGTCCTTGCTCCATTGCTAACTGCTCACACAACACGTCGTCACATTACTGTTTGGCTACCGAGGCTGCTAGCTCGTCCAACCGAAAGGTCAACTGGCTTCTCGAATGTACACATTTCACGGTCCTGCCGATACAAGAAACCCGCTCGCAAATTATTTACCTACAGCCGTGAAGACCCCGTGACGAGGCTTCACGTAGCAAGTGGGAGAAATCAGCTGTATTAACGGTGTACTGCTAGCCGCAATGCTAGCTCCTAAGCACCTAGCTACGTTTAACAGATAACCTTCGACATTACGAACACGGCCCGGTAAATTAAAGTTTTTAGTTTTCATACGTACTTGAGTTTGGAGCCAAACTGCCGCACAACGGCTCTGAAATATTCCTCTTGTGCAGCTTATGAACAGCTGTTTTTTTTTTTCTTCCTTAATGTAACAACAAGGTTCCGGCGCTCTGATTGGTCGGTGACTGTAGATGTCAGAATTGGACCAATCAGCGGCAGGTTTGTTAAAAGGCAAACGGCAGCTGTCACCTGGGACCAAAGCGAGAACATCAATGCATCGTGGCCAGGATGAACAAATAGTTGTACTGTAGGTGTAACTTTACAGGCTTTTTAAAACGTATTACAAGTATTTCTCTAACACATGACCAGTTTTCATGTTGTCTTGTTTTAGATATAATAAATTATGTACTGCTTTGTGTGGACAACTCGAACTCAAATGCAATAATTTAAAAACGTATACGAGTCAATATATAATTGAGGGACTTTTGAAGTCCATGGGATATATCTTGCATACATTTTTATTAAAAGTTAAGACTGGATATCACTAAAATGTCAACTATGTTACAAAAATTCCCGCAATTATATATTGACCCGCCCAGAATGACATGAAATTTGTCCTAAATGACTCGAAAATGATCCCAAAGACACAAAAATGATCCAAAATGAGGAGAAACGATCCAAGCTGACATAAAACTTGTTGAAAATGACAAGAAAATTGTCCAAAATGACTCAAAAATTGTCCGGGTCAATATATAATTGAGGAACTTTTGAAGTCAGTTGGATATATCTTGCATACATTTTTATTCTTTTTTTTTTTTTTTATTAAACAAAACTTTTTTTGTTCATTATGATCATATCTTCACAAATTCCATAATTATTTATTATGGAAACAATCACTTATTAATAAAAAATGACTGGATATCACTAAAATGTCAACTAAATAACCGTCCCAATTTAATAACAGCCACCTCCTAATTAGCTAAACAATAATAAAATGAGCTGATTCAAAAATTGTTTGGATTGTGTTCTTTTTATTACGTTGAGATAATCATGACAGATATTTCTTTTGTGGCAATATATCAACTTTTTTTTCTAGATTTTACTGTCATTGTAGTGTAGCAATTTGTCCCATAGAGGGTGCAATATAATAAAATCTCAAAGCAAAGACGTTGGCTGTTGTAACTCCACTGCGCCTCAGTGGGTCAAACTATAACCAGCATAAGCATTTTAGAAGTGGTAATATTAGCGACCCATATCGTATAATGCTGTTATTATTATCAGTTGTAACACTTTTCAAGTAAACAACAACAAAAACAAGATGAGTACAGTAATATTAGCTTGTCTGCAGAAAAGTTACTTATAAGACCACACAATTTTATTCTTATAAGTGTACAGTATATGATTTGAGCTCATCTTGCAAAAACATATTGTTAGTTAATTGTTGTTACTGTTGTGATTTCTGTTTCACAGCTGCTGAGAAAACAGCAGCATCATTGTGTCGACACGTTGAAGATTAATGATGTGCACCAGTGTGTGTTCTCATCCCCCGACCGGCTCTCTGTTTCCCCCAACAATTGTCGATTGAATCGCACTGGCATTAGCTCGTAAAATGTTCACACCTACACTGAGAGAAAGCCACCATCTGGTTTCACATGACATTATTTCCACCTCATCATAGAAGCTCTTTGAAACAATCTGTAGGAGTTTCTACCAGACCCCACAAGTACATATGTGAGATCACACAGCACAGGGGTGGTGTTCTCATGGAACATGCATGGTGTGTGTCTTGTTGCAATGCTGTATGTGGGCTGAGCAGTGTTTCACTATCAAACTACACGCCAGATCTCTGAGAGCCATAATGAAAGATCATAAATAACAGGCCTCTCTCTATTCAGGCTTTTCTAAGTGTTCTAGGGTGAACCTCCCAAGCGTGGCAGTAAAGTTGCTGGTGTGTTGAACTGACACAGATCTTAAGGAACAAACTGTATTAGCCACTGAATGGTTAATCTAGTGGCAGGATGATGCTTATTTATAGCCTTTCATAGCGGGTCGATGTGGACAGGCCCAGGGCTCCAGTATGTCTTTCGCAGCTGATGGCCATTGCAGCTGTGGAATTAAAATGAGCAGTTAGCTATTGGGTCAGACACATACGTCAAGTCATCATATAAGCAGGTGCTGACTGCCTGGAAGCCGTGACAAACAAATGGTTGAGCAGTCAGAGATGGAATGCTACAACTGAAAGTCATTTTACACATACAGCATCTATCAGGGCTCATCATGTTGCATCGTGTTTCTGAGGGGTAGGAAAGGGAGTTCACAGAGAGAAAATCTTTGCAATGGGACCATGCAAAAGCCTCAAGCTTACTAACTACAAGTACACAGCGGTAATGTCAATTCACATTTGCTACTGCATCACGTGTTTGGAAGTTTGTGCCTTCTCTCCGATATGACGTCTGAGAAGTTAATCAGGGGAGAAACATCTGCCTTGTTTCAAATTGGCAACTTGCTTCACTGCCAAGTCTAAGGTCAACACGTTTACTACGCGATACTACATGTTGACATGGAGTTGGAAACAAAATCCCTAAGGTTTGAGAGAGAGAGACAGCAACAAAGGTCTAATATTTGAAGATTTAACTGATACCTGGAGATCTTAGGTGTTGTTCTCAGCAGTAGAGTTGACAAAGATGGTATGTGTGATATGCACTCTGCACTGTAAAGGACAGATCTTTTCTACATATTTGTGTTTTGATATTTTCATCTGTAATGTACATACTGGGCATTTCTGTCTGCAGGTAAGCTGTGCACTAGGGGTGTCAAACATGCGGCCCGCGGACCAAAACTGGCCCTCAAAGTGCAAAAATTACAGAGAGGACATTAACTGCAGATTTTAAATTGTAAAACTATAAATTTAAAATAAAGTTGTTTTGATCATAGACTAAAATACTAGATTGTTCACTGTTCTTTTGTCATTTTGTGTCTCATTTTTTGTAATATTTTGTCTTGTTTTTATTGTGTTTTGTCTTTTTTTTGTCTGACTTTTGTTTTTTGTGTTATTTTTTGTCATTTTGTGTTTCACTTTATTTGTTGTTTTTTGTCTTGTTTTCGTCGTTTTGTGTCTTTTTTGTCTTTTTTTGTCTCTTTTGTCATTTGTCCATTTTTTGTCGTTTTGTAACTTTTTTGTCAAATTTTTTTCTCTCTTGTTTTGTTTTGTGTCGTTTGTCTAGCTTTTTGTCTGACTTTTGTCATTTTGTGTCTTATTTTTGTAATATTTTGTCTTGATTTTTGTTGTTTTTTTTGTCTTTTTTTGTCTGACTTTTGTTGTTTTGATCATGAAGTAAAATACTATATCATTCATTTTCAATGTTGCTGAAATTGAACTTATTTTTCTTTAGAAATTTCAGGTCGTTCACGATGTTTTTGCAAAAAAGATAATTCCTTAAATGTGAACATTTTCAGAATTATACTTTTTTGCATTAAAACAAATAAAAAATTAGGAGTTGTGGTTATTTATAGGTTATTATGCTGTGATGTTACTGGTCCGGTCCACTGGAGATCAGATTGGGACGAATGTGGAACCTGAACTAAGATGAGGTTGACACCCCTGCTGTACACTATGTTAGTGTTGCACCTTGGATCTGCTGGAGTTAATGTTGAGATCTTGTAGCCACTGTATTGATGACAAAAGTACAACAAACATATGTCAAAACAGCCCTTCAGTTTTAAACATCTTGCACTCTGTAAGACAACAATGAAAGTTAACAGGAAGCCGTGTGATTATGAAAGTGAACCGGTACATAGTGTATCCTAGATGCTTGGCAGCGTGTCCTGTTGCAGTGGGCGCCTGTTCGTGCCAATGACTCTGTGCACAATGAAACATTCACCATCCACATGAACATATAGGACAACAGGGACAAAGACAGAGAGAGAAGGAGAGGTGGTCCACAGCGTGTCTGTGTATCAGACGGATCAGTGAGGCAGAGCTGGGTATGAAACAATAAGGGCCTCTTATAGAACATGTGTGGCACCCAGCGCAGACAAAGGCTCGCCTGTGATCACTCGACATGTCATGTCACTTGGAAGAAATAAAATTTAATGGCTTCATGTAGTGGGATGCCAGATGTGCAGGGACGAATATGTAAATGCGAACACGTAGGAGCACAAGCGCAAACTGCAGCGCAAAAGCATGTGCGTGTAAGTGCACACAACTGTAGCCCACTGTACTGTGTATTTATGCCCTGACAGTACGTGCACACACAGCACACTCACAAGCTAATAAAACTCTAAACATACATGTGCCCACCAAAATCACTGCCCCTTCTCACTTGTTGCACACAAACAGCCATTTAGAGATCACATTAGCCCCTATTAAGTAGCCTGCCATAGGCACAGATACTTGAACACACACACCATCAATCCTTCTCTGCTTTCACTGTCTCTCTGCTGCAACAATCACATTCACTGATCCCCTGCATGTAAAGTATGGGTGTACTGTACGTGACCACACACAAACACACTGTGTAAGCCTGTCACCCAGCTTCGTGCACCCTCCCTCTCTCCTCCGCCCCGCCATCCACCCGTGGGCCCAGCTGTCTCTGGCACTCAAAGGCCGATTGGCTGACATTTTTGTCATGACATCACAAACCCCTGCACTCTATAGGCCTGACATGTGGGGCTCGTTGCATGCAAGCGGATCTGCCACAGAGCTGCAGCCACTGCAGGACGGTATTCATGTCAGCTCCATGGAATACATGGAATACATGGAAACCTGCTGCTGCTACTTGTTTACATCAGTGTCTTATCAGTCTGTATTCTCCTGTAGCTGTGACAAAATTAAAACTGTGCAGATTTAAACAAAGCATCAATCTATGGCACACTTGCATTTTGGTCAGCACTTTTGAAGTATCATGTCCCAGATAGCTGTTTCTGAAAAGCGCTGAATTAAGGGTATATTCTCAAACTGTTTCTGATTCAGCCAGCTGTAGGTTATTATGTGACACAGGAACCTGCCCTGCCCAGATGAGGCCTTTCTGTGTGGAACTTGTGTATTCTCTGTGTGTTTTGTATGCGTTTCCTCCACATACTGCAGCTTCTTCCCATAGTCAGGACATACAGGCCGATGAACTGGCAGCTTTATATTGTTTCTGGATGTTTCTCACATAGCATAATGTTTACGTTAAGGTTAAAAGGATCTGTTAAAATATAACGATCTTAGATCAAGTGAATGAAGCAGATGACTGACATCTTCATGCCTGACAAAATAATGCTTTGGTAAACCAAACACAATATGAAATTTTGCAAAGATCCACAGTTAGTTGGTTGAGTTTCGACCAATAAGGGCTCATATTGGAGCAAGTTATTTTTTTCAATTTTAAGTAGAAAACATCTTTGTGGCACAAACTGAATTAATGCACTTGCACTCCACTGATGTGCTTAGACAGCAATTACCAATAGATGGTGACAAATTTGCTTAAAATGTGCCTACATTAGATGAAGAAAAAGCCAACTTGTTCATTTTAAATCTCGAACCGGACTTCATTGCTACCTGACAGTGCAAACATTTTTTTCTGCAACAGTTTTAAAAATAAGAATTACAGTGATATATATCCTAAACAGGAAAGCAAAAGTGTCCAAAGCTATTTCATGATACTTGAAAAATAAGCTTGGATATTTAGTGTGCAGCTACATTTTATTTATTTAAAGAAATAGCTCCTTTCCCATTCCTTCCTGGGTGTGGTGTAGCAGCTTTTTCTGTATATTTGTACTCTTGTACTTGCTTATTTCAGAAAGTGTTTATATCCTTTCCTAAATCACTTCAAAACATCATATAAACACAACAGGATTAGAACATCTTTTTAACACTGCAGAATTTCATCATTTGCTTGTTTTTTTTGAAGTGATAAGAGTGAGCTCAGGCAGGCTACGGGCCAAAATGTCATATAAGACAAACAGCTGTTGCACATAACAAATCCACCAGAATCCACTGTCGTTTTATAATCTGTACTTTCATTACACTGCTGGTATTAACTTTTTGTTGAGTGAGCATTACAGCTTTGCTCCAAATAGAAATGATGACCGAATTAAACCATCTTCTGTGTGGAATATGTTCCAAACAGGCAGCTCCCAGCGACCATGTATTTCTGGTTGCCACTAGACCGAAATAAACACACATTCTTCTGCTGAATCCACATGCACCAGTCTGGTTTAGGTTAGAGCAGGAGGTATCTGTCTGCAGGAGCTGAGCGCTTTCTTCCTTCCTCTCATGTTTTTCAGTCGCCGTTAGATGAGTGCAGGAAAAGGGAGGGAAAACTTTGTGCAGGGAGTAGCCTCTGATGAACGCATTGATTCATTTTGCACGTCTGGCCTCGTACACCGTGTACGTGTTTACGGATACTGTATGTTACATGACACACGCCAAACACACACGTGAACATGCAGAGCTTCCTCATGTTTATGCCTGCGTGCCACATAGGCAAGCGGTTTGGAGTCTGATAATTAAAGATGAGACATGGACCTGCACTGGAAAAAATGCCCTTCTCAAAACAAGAAAAAAAACATATTTCAAGGAACTTTTACCTTGAAAAAAGTGAAAAAATCTGCCAAAAGAACAAGTGAAAAATGGCTTGGTAAGATTTCTTCAAATAAGATATGATATTTAGAATCTTGAGATCTTAAAATTAGCTGGGAAAACTTATTTTAAGCTCTATTTTATCAGGATTGTCAAGCTTAGGTGTTTAAAATAAGCCAGACATGCTAAAAAAAATTGTAGTTTTGCACTCAAAAATAGATCTTTGCTTTCATGTAACGTCCTAATTTGAGATGTATTAACCCTCCTGTTGTCTTCATTTATGGGCACCAAAAAATACTGTTTCCTTTTCTGAAAAAAAATCCCAAAAAAAATCTGCCAAAAAATTCCCCAAATTTCTGAAAATTTGCAAAACCTTCAGGAAGAAAACTCCAAAAATTCCTTAAAAGTTTCCCTAAAAGTTTCATTTTTAAAAAAATTCCCCAGATTTGGCAAGAAAATTCTTGTAAATATTTTCAAAAAATGAGCAAAAATCTTCCAAAAAAAATCCTAAAAATATCTAAAGTATATTGAGAGTGATTACATATATAATCACTTTATATAATCACAAACTTCTAATATTTTCTTTAAGAACATTCACATAAAAATCAACCAAAATCCAGCAAAGTTCGCTGGGTTTTGGTTGATTTTTATGTGAATGTTCTTAAAGAAACATTCTTTTTTAACATTTTTTTTCCACAAAAAAAATTTTCAAAAATTTCCTAAAAATGTTGAAAATGTGGACATCAGAAGTTTCACTGTGAAAATGTTTTTTTTCCCCCACATTTTCAAACTTTAAAATGGGTTAATTTGACCCGCAGGACGACACAAGGGTTAAACCTATTTTGAATTTTCTTATAAAATTCAACTCAAAACAAGATAATTTCAAGATTGTTTGACTTAAGATTTTTAAGCTGAAATGTCACTTGTTAAGTGAATTTATCTTAAATCAAGTGGGGTGAGATATTTTAACTAAAAATAAGACAGACTTGCTAAGATTTGGAGTTTTTGCAGTGTGTGTGCTGCTGTGTGTCACGACTCTTTTATGGTGTGTCTTAATAGCCGCCTTTGCTGAGACATTTTGCTGCTGCATGACTGTTCTAATGGCTTTAACATGTTGCTCAGAGGGCACAGAGTTGCTGATTTGTGCTGAGTGACTTTCTAAAAGCATGTAAGAGCACATGATCGCCGCCGGGCCCACCCAGGAAGTGACTCCACCCTGCAGAGATGTACAGAATTCCCCCCGTTTCGCCGAGGTGGGAGAGAGGGAGCTGTGGGCGAGCAGCTTCCCAGCCACGGCCCATAGCCTCTCCGTTTGCCCCTTCTCAAAAGACTCCATTGTTCCCAGAAGTGTGAGGCGAGGAGAGTGAGCTAAAGAGAGCTATGAAGCCCTGCCGTTGGGGCAGAGGCTGGGAGGGTGGGTGTTGGGCCGCTGCCTAAAACCACACGGAGGAGAGGGGAGGCCAGACACAGAGCATCTCTGTGCCACTCGCAGCCTGCTGTTGGAGCCCTGCCTCGGCTTAGCAGCACCGTATGAAAAAGCCCACAACACGACACAAAGAACACACCTAACTGTCAGAGGCTCAACGGACCCAGCGTTTCAAGGCCATATGCTGGTCCATATTTGGTGCTGTTAGTCTGGCGGCTGTGAAAAGGGGGCTGTTTTTTTTTTTTAATATCTGAAGCTTTACTTGAACGGTCCAATCAGAGCGGGCGGCTGGACGCGGCCCCTGTGGAAGCTTTTAATAATGTTTCTGTGCTGCACAACAGTAGCGAGCATTTTGACCTGACTCAAGAGCGAGCACAATGCCTCTGGATGACGCGCTCGCTTTTAGCTGTTTCCATGGTAACTACATAATCTAATTGAGGGGAAATGACAGTAAGCAGATATTTGAAATTGCTATGCAGGGATACTTTCATGCAACAAAGACACCTTTTAGTGAACAATTTAGCGAGATCTTTCCATGGAGTGTTTTTCAGTTTTTTTATTGAAACAGTATGAACAAAAACGCTGCAATTAAATAAAAGGCTTGAACGAATCAGACGGCACAAATTAAAGACCTAGAAGTGATAATATGTGGCGAAGCAGAAGGGAGGAAACAAACACGTCGTTGCAAACATTTGCAGTGTCTAAAAGCCTATTCATTAAACATTATACCACTCATTCAGTGCACATATTAAACAAGTCTGTAAAGCAAGCAGGGGTAAGTTGAGACTTCATTATCTGCAGACCCATTTAGCACACTTACAATTGCAAAAAATAACAATAAAACTGCCTAACACTGTGCACTGCGATGAAGTGCAACTGTGAAACGTCATCCTGTGCATGCAATGTGGGGTTAGCTCCAGTTAAAGGCTGGATGGCTGTTCTGGTAATCTAACTATGAACAGAATTACTATGAATACATTGTCAAGACACTGCTATTGCTGGCTGTGTGTGAGCCCTTATAATGAACAAGTCGTGTTGCTTTTTTCTTTGGAATGGGTGTCAGTTAAAAAGTAGAGTCAATTCACATTAATAATGCACTTCAAAAGTTAAAATCTTCCTAGCTAGCTAGAGAATACCAGAGACAGTGGCACAAACCCTTCTGCTAAATTTCACAGATATGTATTAGGTTTTTATATGTCAGTGTTAAAGTGGGCAGAATGTCACGTTACTCTTGCAAATGAGGGTGCCTTTTCCCCTCGCTGCTCGCCCTCACGACTGTTATGTCAGAGCAACTTCTGCACTCGGTGCTTTATACAGTTGGCCAACACATGTCAGGGATTCTGGCTACATGAGAAGATCTTCTAGCTGGTGCTCAGGGGTTGTTTTAGCCACAACAATAGCCTACGGCTGCCTGTACATACTGCGTATTCCATAATATCAAATGCTAACCTATGCAACTGCAACATATGAGAAAGTCATTAGCTGTATACTATGTAGTCCCCTTGCATTGTATATACATCCTGTGGAATTTGCAACAGTATTTCCTGCTTTCCTAATCCTGACTCTCTTTGTGGGTTTGATTTATATATATTTTTTGTCAGTATTTTCCATTTCTATATTCCTTTCCTCCAACTTCAGCATTAATCTAAGTCAGTCGCTACATCACTTTAAAAGGAGAGAATTTTCCCCTGGATGTCAGATAATCCCCCTTCTTCTCTCTCTCTCTTTTTCTCTATAAAATGCATTTGAAAAGCCCTGAAATTCTTTGTGACATCCTGCTGTCACCTTGTTTTGTTCTCTTCAAGGGAGTAAGGGGGCTGACGGAGCCTTTTATTATCAGCAGCTCCCAGGGATGGAGGAGGTAGCAGGGGAGGTGAGGATGTCGGCTCATGTAACCCCGTCTCATCTCACATACATGCAGTATATACATTAACACACACAAACCTCCCTCCCCCTCGGTTTCTTTTTTTTTTTTTTGGTTTGTTTGTTTTTTGGCAACAGTTCAGAGTCCTGGTTAGATTAATTCAGTTCTGGGATCGTGCTTGTTTTAATGATCAGAAATAACATCACAGTTCAGTAGTTCAGAATTTCCAGAACTTTGCACGCTCCTGCTGCTTGGCTGACTTTTTCCTCAAGGCCTGTGGGATAGAAAAAAAGAAGAGAGAGAGAGAGACAGTCAGTGAGGATTATTATGTTTATGGTTCATATTAACGTGAGGTTAATTAATTGGAGGATTTGTTACTTGCTATTTACTATTAATTTCTTCATTATCTGGGTAAATGGACGTTGACAATGGAAAAAAGGGTGATGAAAAAAGCTGGTTCGTAGATTTAATTAACAGATTAAAGATGTAGGACAATTTACCAAAAGGAAACAATATAAGAGGCTTAAAGGGGGAAACATTTGGTTTAACTTGCTTGGGAGAGGACAAGATTAGCTTTTAGGCTACATTTCTCTTTTTAGACGGGGATCTCAAGATGATACACTTTGAAATATGCTTTTTAATACACAAAATAGACAAAAATGAAAAAGACATTGATGGTTTGCACTTCTAATAAACACAAGCCCTCTGTTTCTGGGATCAAATCAAACAGGGAGTATAAATCCAGTTTACTTGGTGACCAAATACAGACTCTGAGTCAATAAACAAGTGACCTTTAACATGCCCAGTTTGTCACCATGAATGCCTGATTTTTCTCCTAGAAACATGAGACTGTGTCAGCAAAAGCAAAAGCAACCATTTGTCAGTGTTTTTTTGTTTTTAAGGAGGGGAGAAAGACATCTGTTAAACATCTGTAAATGAAAAGGTGGGCGAAAGGGTTAACAGTGATTAGCTGAAAGAATCAAATAGTTTGAAATTTACAGAAACCATAATGCTGTCTTTTTTGGCAGGTTTTTTGTTCTTGGCAGACCTGTGACACAAACAGAAATCCATCACCGTCAGCATTCATCGTCATTAGCATTAATCATTGTGTTCTCACAGGGGAGGGTGCAGTTCGTGGGAAATCTGTCACTTCGGAAGGATCTCATGAGAGGACGATCAAACGTGTGGTTGAAATGCGGTTCATGTCGAGCCTTTGAGGTCATCTTATCTCACGCAACAACTCTCATTTCACATCAGTGGTTTTGTCACTGATGACTGCGAGCATTTTGACTCCATATTTAGGGGAATCCAGAAGCTATGACTCATTACACGGCATGGATTCAAGCTGTCTGTGTGGTTATGAATGTAAATTAGAAATCAACTGATATGGGTTTTCCCAAGGCCGATACTGATGTCTATTATTGGTGATCTTGAAAGGCCAATAACTGATATTTGGAACCTGTTTACATTAAATGTAATGTTTTAACAGCATGTGACAGCAGTGAGCCTCTCATTCATAACTAGGCTTCTTCGTTAATAAGTGTGATTATCACTGAATATATAAAATAGAAATAGGAGTGATTAACCCTCCTGTTGTCCTCATTTACGGGCACCAAAAAATATTGTCAGAAAAAAAATTCAAAAATTCAGCAAAAAAAAATCCCCAAATTTCTGAAAATTTGCAAAGCCTTCAGGAAGAAAATTTAAATAATTCTTTAAAAATTTCCCTTAAGTGTTTTTTTTTTTAAAAAAATCCCCCAAATTTGGCAAGAAAATTCTTGTAAATATTTTCAAAAAATGAGTAAAAATCTTCCAAAAAAATATCTAAAGTGATTCCATATATATCAGTAAAACTTGTAATATTTTCTTTAAGAACATTCACAAAAAAATCAACCAAAATCCAGCAAAAATCAATGGATTTTGGTTGATTTTTTGTGAATGTTCTTAAAGAAACATTTTTAACATTTCTTTTTGACTACCAAAAAATGTTCAAAGCTTTCCCAAAAATGTTGAAAATGTGGACATCAGAAGTTTCACTGTGAATATATATTTTTTCCCCACATTTTCAAACTTTAAACCAGGTCAATTTTGACCCGCAGGACGACACGAGGGTTAAAATAGGATTGATCAGTTTGTCTCCTGCAGCTACATCTGCAGTTCTTCTGTTTTCTTACTCTTTCTATCATTTTTATTATTGTCCACTAAGGTCCAGATCTTAAAGCATTATTAGTAATTGTTTTCCAGAGTTTGTTTCAGGTTAATCTGTGGCTGCTTTCTAACTTAGCTGCTAGCCATTAGCGTAGCTTTAGCCACTGTGAAAGTAGTTAATTATCTGGTTGTGTTTCTTGTTCGGTTCTTTGCCTTTTCTGCTTGAGAGACATTCCTGAGACCACAGAGTGACAGAGAGGAGGCTGCATCAGACCTGAAGTAGCTCATTTATCAATAATTGGTCAATAAAAATGACAATACCGATAATTGGTACAATACCAAATATTGTCTCTGTAAATTGACCGGGCCGATAATCAGTCTATCCCTGATGTCTGTCCAACTGAAGAGATGAGGTACTTACGAGTATTTGCCCATCCTCCTCACCACGGCGATCACCACGGCGATGACGATGACAACCGCCAGCAGGGCGCCGATCACGATGCCGACTACCTGACCAGAGCTCAGGCCATCTGTGAGACAAGAGTTAGTCCATTTGTCAGACTTAATTATCCTTAAATCGCATCAAGAATGAGGAAGAATGGATCAAATGCCATCTGAGAAGGTCAGGGAAAGACAATACGATGGAATAGAGTCACATCTGGAGGGATGCACGGCTTGTAAACCATCTATGGCATTGCAAACCTCATCACATCTGACCTCAGATCTGTACGCTCTGCCAGCTTCCTCACCTTCTGAGCCCTCCTCAACGACAACTTCCTCATTTGTCTCCACGGCCGCCGTCGCCTCGGCTGGAACGTCTGGAACCTCTGCAGCCTCGGTCGGGGCTTCGGTCACGACAGGAGCGTCGGTGACGAGGGGTTCTGGTGCCGCTGCAGTAGAAGCAACGGGGCCTTCTGTCTCAGCCACGGCCTCTTCCATGATGACCGTGGTTGCAGGTGCTGCCTCGGTGACAACCTCTGTCATGAGTTCTTCAGGGGCTGCCGCCGGTTCGGTGGCAGGGGGCCCGGTGACAAGAGTGATAAGTTCCTCTTTTGCAGCATTGGTGGCATCAGGGACGGCTGCTGTCACTGGGATCTCTTCGGTGGTGTCTGCAGGGAGCTCTGTGGGGCCTGGGGAGAGGAATCAGTGGAAAGATCACAGTTTAATGTAGAGCTTTTCTTTCTCCAGTCTTGTCTCATTTCAGCTGGATCTTCTTGTTTCTAAAAAGAAGGGAGTTTGACTTCTTCACTGGAAATTCTGGTATCTCTAACACTTGTTTTTGAAGGGGGATATATAAATAAAGTTAATATTATCATTAAGTCGCATGTGGGTACAAACGCAATCTGTTGTTGCGCATACAAGTGTATTTTTGGTGTCTATATGTTGTGTTACACTGCTTATGGTGCTGCTGAGATCAAATGGGTTGAAAAAAGCCAAAAACTGTGTCATGGTTTCCAAAGAACAAAACTGAAAGGTTGATTTTCAGCATTAATAGCATCGAATTGTAATTAGATTTTTGTCAATTTATAGTGCTGCTGAGATTTAACAGGTTAGAAAAGGGCAAAAAAAAAGCGTAATGGCTGTAAAAAAAGTAAACCTGAGAGGAAAATGTTCAATATTGAAAACATATCAAATTTTAATTAGCTTTTTAGGCAATTTGGATGAAATATTGCTATTGTTAACACTGCAATATATTGCTATAGTTATATATTTTCAAAAGTCAAGGTAATGTTTGCTTATAGATTTATTTCAGACATGCCAATTCAATTCAGTTCAGCTGTATTTAAATAGGGCCAATTCACAACATCCATCCATCCATCCATCCATTATCTATACACTGCTTAATCCTCACTAGGGTCATGGGGGGGGCTGGAGTCTATCCCAGCTGACTCAGGTGAAGGCAGGGGACACCCTAGACAGGTCACCAGTCTGTCACAGGGCTACATACAGAGACAAACAATCACTCTCACATTCACACCTACGGGCAATTTAGAATGATCAATTAACCTCAGCATATTTTTGGACTGTGGGAGGAAGCCGGAGTACCCGGAGAAAACCCACGCATGCACAGGGAGAACATGCAAACTCCATGCAGAAAGATCCCGGGAAAGCCGGGACGCGAACCAGGGACCTTCTTGCTGCAAGGCGAAAGTGCTAACCACTACACCACTGTGCAGCCCCAATTCACAACATATGTTATCTAATAGCACTTCATATAGACAGACAGCAGAGAATCCAATGGGAAAAAACACACATATTTTGCACTTTTCTACTTGTTCCTCACTTATTTTTGTGATCAAGAGTTTGACATTCCTGACCTACCCTCCAGTAAAAGACACAAACCTATAGACTCACAGGAAGACAAAATATGACCGAATTGATGAAGAGAGATTCTTTGGCCACAATACCATCAAGGCAAAAAATTAAAAGGAGTCACACTAAATGAAAAACGTACAACCTATTGAGTTGCTACAACCATTCTACACATGATAACTGTGAACAGTATTACTATATCTTAATATGTGAACTCTATATTGATGCGAAAGGATAATAAATTGTGTACTTTCCTGCCTTTTCAATGGCCATATTTAGGGCAGTAATGGTGCAAAAACTTCCCCTGTCTGTCAGTCTGGGTGCAAAAAAGGTCAAAAATGACCAAACCAAATGTTTGCATTCTTCCCTGACATCACAAAGTCGCGACTTGACCTTTTCCTCTTTCGTAACGGTTCTCCCATCGTCGACACGTGGTCGCCCAGACATCGTGTCCAACACCACCCAGTGACCTCACAAAATCTACATCCTCCCTCCCCTCCTCCACCGCTCCATCCTTCAGGGCTGTTTGCGTACATTCATGCCACATCCTCTGCCTCATTTCCTGTGGAGGGAGCCGCTGCAGCGCGGGAAAGCCTTGTTAACCCTCGGCTCGCTTAATATGTGCAATCATCGAGGGTGGGGCTGCAGGGACAACGCCTGAACAACGTGTGAGAAACAACACAACTGGATGAGCTGCAGTTTTTCTAAAGACTTTCTCAGCAGAACTAAACCTGCTCATGAAACAGAAAAGTAGTGAAGTGTAGTGAATCTTGAGTCATTTTCAGCTTTTTCTAACATCCAAAGACAGGTTCCAGAAGTCCATCTGTGCTCGCAGTGAAATAGAAGCTCCCATTTTGTCCTGAGCATGTAAAGGCATCTACTTATCCTTCTGTCTTTCATCAAGGCCTGGACGATGAACCGGCCCGGGTTCAAACTAATCATTTCCCTCCAATAAGCCTCGCTCCATCTCCCCATGTTCGACATCCCTCCAGCCACAACTGAAAGCTCAGCCTGGACAGCGCTGCTTCCAAATTAAGGAGGCAGATTTCACAAAATTACAGTCTGCAGTTAACTTTCCACTGACAAGATGTTGGCCTGAAATTTGCTTCTTTGCTTTGGAAAAGTAAAAAAACCTACTTATCCTTGAAAGCTTTCTCAGTGCAGAGAGCAGAAGTGAGTCCTCTAAACTTAGCGTCTGACATCATGCTCTCTTCATGCCCGTTCTGTCCACTTCTTTCTAAATACTTGAAATAATAGCGAATACTTTACCCGGGGTAAAAATAACTCTGAATGGTCTGCTCTGACAACCGGTGCGTTCATTAGCAACAGGCGGGTAAATATAACAAAACATTTGTTCCCACTATGGCAGACTATTGGAGGGGGTTTTCAAGTGGCGGCTCGGACTGTTTGTTTGGAACGTCTGTAAGCGATGATAAAACGCTCTGCGCTTCACAGCGTATGGACGTCCACTATGTGTAATCGCCCCCTCGACCTCCACTAACAATTGCTTCATTATGTGTACAGTTCCCACAATTAGCTCTGAGTAGTGTTTCCTCTGCGGCGTGCAAACTCTACTGCAGCTGTTAGTGAGTAACCGTTGCAGCCTGCATCCCCTCTGCTGTCATTTTCCTTTTAATCTACTCTTATCTTCCTGTGTGTGATTCTGCCACTCCCCGAGGAGAGGTTTGCTGCTGAGAATCCCTGGAGGAAAAGAAGTAGGGCGGCCAGATGGGAAAGCGAAAGGGTGGAGGGCAGCTCTGAGGGAATGTCTTAAAGCAGGGGTGTCAAACATGCGGCCCGCGGGCCAAAAGCGGCCTGCCAAAGGGTGGAATCCGGCCCGCGAGACGACTTTTTAATGTGCAAAAATTACACAGAAGACATTAACTGCAGATTGTACATTTGTGAAACTATAAATTTAAAATAATTTATGGACCATGGCAAGTTGTTTTGATCAAAAAGTTAAATATTAGATTGCTCATTGTTTGTCGTTTTGTGTCTTGTTTTTGTAATATTTTTTTCTTGTTTTTTTGTCTGTATTTTGTCGTTTGTCTCATGTTTTTTGTCATTTTGCATTTCCTTTTTGTCTTATTTGTCTTTTTTGCCTGTCTTTTTTGTCACTTTGTAACTTTTTGTCTCTTTTTTGTTTTGTTTTGTATCGTTTGTCTCATGTTTTTGTCATTTTATTTCTTTTTTTGTCATTTTGCATTTCCTTTGTGTCTTGCTTGTCTTTTGTGTCTAATTTTTTGTTTTGCTTTTCGTTTTTTTCATTTTTTCTCTCATTTGTGCAATTTTTTTGTATTTTTTTGTCATTTTGTGTCTTTTTTGCCACTTTGTAACTTTTATCAAATTTCTTGTCTCTTTTTGTTGTTTTGTTTCGTGTCGTTTGTCTTTTTTGTCATTTTGTGTCTTGTTTTTGTAATATTTTGTCTTTTCTTTGTTGTTTTTGTCTGTATTTTGTTGTTTGTCTCACGTTTTTGTCGTTATGTTTCTGTTTTTTGTCTTTTTGTATTTCCTTTTTGTCTTGCTCGTCTTTTGTGTCTAATTTTTTGTCATTTTGTTTCTTGGTTTTTCCATTTTTTGTCTCATTTGTGTAATTTTTTGTCTCATTTTTGTCATTTTGTGTCTTTTTTGTTGCTTTGTAACTTCTAATTTTTTTTGTCTTTTTTTTAGTTTTGTTTAATGTCGTTCGTCTTATTTTTTGTCGTTTTGTGTCTTGTTTTTGTAATATTTTCTCATTTTTGTTGGTTTTTGTCTGTATTTTGTCTCATGTTTTTATTGTTTTGTTTCTGTTTTTTGCCATTTTGCATTTCCTTTTTGTCTCGCTTGTCTTTTGTGTCTAATTTTTTGTCGTTTTGTTTCTTGCTTTTTTCATTTTTTGTCTCATCTGTGCAATTTTTTGTCTTGTTTTTGTCATTTTGTGTCTTTTTTGGCACTTTGTAATTTTTTTTGTCTAATTTTTAATATCTCTTTTTTGTTTTGTTTCGTGTCATTTGTCTCATTTTTTGTCATACTGTGTCTTGTTTTTGTAATATTTTGTCTTGTTTTTGATGTTTTTTGTCTTGTTTTGTCTGACTTTTGTCGAGTTGATCACACAGTAAAATACTGCATCATTCAGTTCCAGATAGCTGTGACTAAATGTTGTGTTCCTTAGTCGACACTCTGTGATCTGGAAGTTGTGTTGTGGAAATGAGAAACTGAGGCTGAATGTTACTGGAATTCAACTCATTTTTCTTAAGAAATTTCAGGTTGTTCATTATGTTTTGTAAAAAGATAATTCCTTAAATGTGAACATTTTCAAAACTTACATTTTAGCACTAAAACAAAGGGAAAATGTGGAGTTGTGGTTATTTATTGGTTACTATGCTGTGATTTTACTGGTCCGGCCCACTGGTCTCTGGACTCTGTCTTAAAGCTTCACCTGGTCTGTCTCTGATTTGCCGTCTGCACTTCCAGCAGGATGTGTGACCGTGTCTAGTGGTTAATATGTCGGCGGCTCCGTGTTAATCCTCAGGGGGCTCAGAGACGAGGAGCCGGACCACAGATGCTCTTAAGGGTTTCTGAGGCTTTTAGTCCAGTTAAGGGAGAGTTTCTGCACACCTCGCGCCTCTCATGTGTCTAATGATGAGCAGCCACTAACAGGACAAACATAACTCTGTCGTTGTCCTTGTTATTCCTGACCTTAAGTGGGGCACTTCCTCATATTCATTTCCATGTCAAGCATGCCTGAAACATCATCCTGTCCTCAGCAGGGGTTAGCAAGTGCTTTAGGGGCTTTAAAGGGCTGCTGGACTCAAACTACAAAAACATTTACCTCAAGTAACTTATTAAAATAAAGAAAAAAGTTAGATGTGATTTAATTTTTCTATTTTATTTCATTTTATTGACATTATTTTTTCTCTGATTGATGACTTGATTATTTTAATCTATTCTGTTGGTGTTTCTTGTCTAAGACTGATGATGATTTGATTATTTTAGTCTACTTCATTTCATTCTATTGTCTTTTTTTTTTATCTATGAGTGATTAGGATTTTATTATTTTAATCTATTTTTTTTTAAATTTCATTTCATATTTTTTTTGTTTTTGAATGATGTTGATTTGATTATTTGAATCTATATTATTTTATATTTTATATATATTTCATCATCATTTTCTGTCTATGACTGATGATTTGGTTGTTTTAGTCAATTTTATTTTTATTTTATCAATATGTTTTTAGTTTATGACAAAACATTTGATTTTATTTTACTCGATTTTATTTTTTAATTTAATTTCATCATCATATTTTTGTCTTTTATTAATCTGTATCATAATTTATCCCCATAATTTTTGTTAATGACTGATTTTATTTTAATCAGTTTTTTTGATTTATTGTCACATTTATTGTCCATGACTGATGATGATTTGATTATATCAATCTATTTTATTTCAATTTATCACAATTTTTTGTGATGTTAATCTTAATTTTTTCTATTTTATTTCACTTCATTTCCTTTTATTGTCATATTTTTTTGTTCTTGATAATTTATTTTTAATATTTCTTTTCATCATCATATTTTACTATTGAGAGGTTTGAATGTGGTGCAGTCAGCAGTACACCATAATGATATGCAATTAGGGACGATTAGGGACAAACTGCCCTTTGGGGATAATAAAGATTAAGTTTGTGGATAAACAGGACACGCACACAAAAAAATTGATTTCACATTAAAAAAATAAACACACCACAATCATTTCTGACCCCAAAGGATCAGTTCCGAGTTTCTCTAAAAGACTTTTTGTGGGAAAGGAAGGATGAGGAGTTTAAAAGGCAGCCGGGCAGGGAAGGACTGAGAGAAAAGTGGTGGAAATGATACAGAGCTGGAGGGGTCTGACATGAAGAAAAACCTACAGAGAGAGTGAAGAGAAGGAGGGACGCATGGATGTGAGACGGGACAGGAGGGAGTAGCAGCTTCCATCCATTACGATCCCAATCAGCTAAAGGCCTCCTGCTTGTGTTGCTGCTAATTCACCGTGTGGGAGTCGGACTGCGTCCACCTTCGGAGCCCTGGAATGTTTTTGTGGTGCTGAAGGAGGGAAACGAGGGCAGATACAGGCGCCCAACATGAGATGCTGTTACCCTCCCCCGCCAAAACCAGTAAGAGTCATCTCTAAAGATACTGGTGCTGTGCCATGCAGCGCACCCACTGGGGATTTTAAACAGGAGACAGGCCAGAGTGGAAAATTCTCAGCCGGTGTCGTCAGCGATGCACAGGAACTGATGTTTTCCCTCTTCCTGGTATGACTTGGGTAAAAGAACATTTCTGTGAGGAACCTGGACATCCTAGAAATGTCAAAATAAACACGTGTCATCACTCCGACTTGCTCCATTTTTCAAACCAAACTAAACACTCGAGATAAAATTAAACCCTCCTGACCTCTACCAGTTTATCAAGCAGGCGTCTTAATGCACTCCTAATCTCGCTAACCTTCAAATCCAAACTCCCACATCATAAAACACTCACCCGGTTGCATAAGTGTTCATTTGTCAGCAGCAGCAGCACCACTACTTCTGTTTTTTTCTTCTGTTTTCTAATTTTCTCCTGCACCATGTCTCACCTCGCAGCCCACGTAGGTGCTACTGATATGAGACATTTGTGTCTGGACTCACAGAGAAGGCACCAGGAGTCTCCACAGGGAGGTTTGAGAGGCTCTGCTGCTGAGGTAGTCGTGATCTGACAGAAGCCTCAGGTCTGCAGGGTGTGGTGGAGGCCAAACAGCCTCTCAGCCTCCTTTTCCATAAACAGATGTTTCTCTTTCATTGCGGAAATTTTTAAAGCATGACTGGGCGCTTTTTTCTTCCTGCCTAAAACGAGACTCATGCGAAGCGCTCCGTCCTCCTTCCTCCTCGTCCCTCTTTACTGGCATGTGTCTCATATTTGGAGCGTGAGCGCAACATTTGAGTCATTTCTTAGAGCGGCCGTGGACAAAGGCCATTGACCTCTCCCTTCAGCGGCCAGATGTGACGGCGGTGTTATTGGCCCGGCGAGGCAGACAAAACTCATTAAGAAGGAGACCAGGAGGAGGGCTTTTTTTTTTTTTTTTTTTTTTAACAGGATTCATGGGGCTTCCTAGTTAAGAGAGCTGAGGCGATGGGGTTAAAAGACCCCATTTAAGAGGGCACGGATGAGGAAGGAGCGGAGTTGAGAAGCGTTCTGAAAGTTTTCAGAGTAAACCTCCATGGAAATGGTGCAGGCATGTCGTCTGGTAAAGGTTGTTGCTTAAAAATAGACCCCTCTACTGTTCCCCTCCCGGTGCCTATACCAACTCCGTCTCCCAGGGTTAGGCTCATCAAGTTGGAACAGGGGAAAGGGGGCAGCGAGTCGAGGGGGAAGGCTGGAGAGGAGGGGAAGGTGGGGGTTTTAAGTGGTAAAGCTTGATACCCCACCAAAGATGGGTAAATGCCAAGGGGTGGCGCAGCACACGGACTGACAACACACGGGTAGGGGAGGGTGGGGCACCTCTTAAATCTCATCGTCTCTCATCCATATGACCCTCTTAAATATAGAGCCTTCCTCTATTAATACACTCACGCGAAGCAGCCCTGCCCTGCCCTCCAGCCCTCCGCCACACCCCCCTCCCCGCTGAACGCTGCCTCTCCTGGGCGACCCCTGGTCAGCGCAAAGGGAAGGAAGCACAGAAAGAATAAAGGAAGGAAAAACCTGCAAACTGGGGAGAAAGACAGGAGACGGAGCAGAGACATAAAGAATAAAAAATATAAAGAAAAGGAGGAAAGTAGCTGCAGCAGGAGGGAGAGAAAGGACAGAATGAGGGGTAAAATGAGAGGAAGCAGTGGATAGGCTTTCAGATAAATGTGTACGGTGTCCGTTACAGTTTACAGTCCCCCCCCCACCCACCTCCCTGCATATGAGCACTGTTTTGGGAGGCTTCCAAAGGATATTCCCTTCTTCTCTTAGCCAGTGCCAAGAATTTACAGACACGAGGCAGCAGAGCTCCTGCTATTACATCATGTTTTCCCCTCGTGTCTCAAATGCCTCGAATCAAACTTTTCCTGCTGTCCGGTGCTCAGGAGTGGGAACAAGCGTGGAAAGAAACACAGCAAGGCGGGATGAGGTTATCTGTTAAACTTAACATACAGCATCCATTTAGCGTTTAAATAATATATTCGTTTAAAAAGATGCTGCTTTTGTGTCAGTGATTCTCATCTACAGCGGGCTCAAAAGACAGCAAAAATCAGCATTAAGTGACAATATTTCAATCAAAATATTAAAATGATTAAAGGTGTGTGAAGATTTAAACAAAAACAATCTAATTAACTGTATTTATTGATAAAAAAAATTAAAACTGGAGCTTTTCTTGAACCACTTGAACGCAGCGTCTGGAGTGTTATCATTCACACAACAGGATTAAAGCAGACAAAGAGTGGAGTGGTGTGGGCACATGGAGGCAGAGAGGGGACACAGTGTGCTAACAGCAGCACACAGTTCACTTACTTGCACGAGTGAAGGCACAGAAAGGGCCGGCCAGGGCCAGGAGGAGCAGCAGCTGAACTTTCATCGTGAGGGAAAAACTTCTTCTTCTCCTGCGATCTTCTCTCCGGTCAAAAAGCTTTCAGGGGAGTCCCTCGGGGGCAAAGAGCACGACACCGGAGACCCTCGCACACGCCAGACACGCTCACCGACAGGCCTCTCCGCAGGGAAAACCGGTGAGGACGGACCAAAAAATAAACAAACAGATGTTCGGAGGGGAAGTTCTGGGAAAGAGATCCTGCTTCTTCTTTTTTTTTCAACCTGAGGAGGTGAAGATGGAGCCGGTGAATTGGTCGCTGTGGAGGGAGAAGAAGGAGTGGTGGAGGGATGTGGAGAGGACAAGAGAAAAGAGAGGAGCCCTGGCCACTTGGAGGAAGTGTAAGGAGAGAGAGAGAGAGAGAGGGAATGGCACACAGCAGGAGAGAGAGGGAAAAGAGGGTGCGTTTGAGTGGAGGAGGGGTGCTGGTACTGGTGGTGGTGGTGGTGGTGGTGGTGGTGGTGGTGGGCTGGGCGGGCTGTGGAGCAAAGGGGCAGGTTAGGTTGGGGAGGAGGGCGTCTGGATAGGGGCAGTTAGACGGGTCCGGCCCTGTGGAAGCTCTCCTCTCGGTGCCCAGCCCTCCTGTTTGCAAACCCTGCAATATCAGCAGCACACACACACACACACACACACACACACACACACACACACACACACTTGGAAATAGACCGTTGGACTTATTTATCAAGACAAAACAGGCACTCCAAACTACAACTGGGTGGCTCAGACCATTAGAAAGCATTTCTGAATGAATGGAGAGAGATGTAAACAGAGCTTCCTCAAATAATCCTTAATCACACGTTTGAGAGCCAAGTAGGTGTAGATGTTAGTTGCTGAACTGTTAATAAAAGAAAGAGACACTCATCTGCGGGGCGTTTTGGATTAATCCGCTAAAACGTCACTCTTGTTCTTGGCAGCGTGCGTCTGCGGCTCGTACACAGTAGCGGGAGAAAGCTGCTTTTTAAACAGTTTGCCAATGAAAAGGGGCTGTAAATACAGTTAGAACATTGTGTGACTTTCACACGGGCGAGCATGGGTGGTCTGCCGGTGTTACATGCGATACAGGACAAACAAACTGTTGCTTGGCACTAGGCTGACACCTGTTGGACGACGAGCTGCGAGGGGCAAAACGCCACAAAAGTCCAGGTGGATGAAGTCATTCCAACCACTAAAAAGTGAACATCTTCATCATTAAATTTAAAGCATAACTGCAAAACAGGAGCTGCATGTCAGATTCAGACACACAGCAGCATCATTTAAAGCAGGCGTGTCAAACTCATCTTAGTTCAGGCCACAATCTGATCTCTAGAGGGCCAGACCAGTAAAATCATAACATAATAACCAATAAATAACTGAGAAAAAATGCAAAACAAAATGAGAAGCAAAGCGACAAAAACAAAAGTCAGACAAAAAACAAGACAAAGTATTACAAAAGCAAGACACAAAATGACAAAAAAATGAGACAGACACGAAACAAATTAAAAAAAGACAAAAAATGACAAAAGCAAGAAACAAAACCACCAAAAAACAGACAAACAACGCAAGTGAGACAAAAAAAATGCAAAATGACAAAAACTAAGACAAAAAACACAAGCAAGACAAAAGGGAAACAAAACAACAAAAAAGGAAACAAAACGACAAAAACATTAGACAAATGACAAAAGTCAGACAAAAAAACAACAAAAATAAGACAAAATATTACAAAAATGATACACAAAACAACAAAAGAACAATGAACAATCTAGTATTTTACTTTATGATCAAAACAACTTGTCATGGTCTAGAAATTATTTTAAGTTTATAGTTTTACTAATTTACAATCTGCAGTTAATGTCTTCCCTGGAATTTTTACACTTTGAGGGACGGATTGGACCCTCTGGAGGACCACTTTTGGCCCGCGGGCCTCATGTTGGACACTCCTGCTTTAAAGCTTTCTGTTCATTCCAACACGCAAACAGCTGATGAAGTAACGGCAGCAGATGCAAGGTTAGTGCAGTAAAAATGGTCCATGACTTTTTAATAAACACTGAAACAGATTTTTTAACCGCTTGAACTGCCATACACAGATTATTTATGACACACAAAATGTCAATGCCAGTTGTTTTTTTTTTTTTAAATCACTTATTTACAATAAACTGAAGGTATGTACATAATGTGTTTCTCCTGAAGGACAAATAACAAAAAATACCCTCTCCATTTGCTGTTTCCTTTTTTCGTTTTTTTTTTTTTTTTTTTTTTTTAATCAATCTGTGTTTTTCAAGGGCAAACAGAGGAGTAACATACTGTTATTTACAAGGACAACAACACACAAACATAGAAGATATATATGCTGGTCACTGTAATACAGCATTAAATGGTAATAATAAAGAGTAGTTTTCCTTCTTTTTTTTCCTACAATGAGACCTTGTTTTGACAGCCTGAACAATCACCGAGATCTTCTCAACCTTAAAGCTTTAAGATCCCATACGTCGCTAGGAGAAATGTGGGATCTGAAAGCGTTAATACGAAGAAAGTCTTCTGCGTTTTTTTGAGCCGTATGAAGCTGTATGCTAAAGGAAATCAGAGAGGACTATACACACTTGTACACACAGACAAAATTAACATCACAGTGAAAAAACAAAGCTGAGCATTTCGTTTAGTCTTTGCTCCCTTGTTGATTTGTTTTTTTTTTTCTTTTTTGAATGTCTTTTGAAACAAAGAATTTTTTTTAAAAAGCTTTTCTTTTGCTTCTCCCCATTCACTGGACGCTATCAAGCTCGGCGTTGTGCAAAAAACTGCTCGTCTTCTCCTAAATGAGGCATCTTAAAATCACTTTCTCTGCCTGGTCATTAATGATGTGCACTTTTACCAAAATTAGAGAAAAAAAAAAACTGAATTAGACCTCAGTAAACTATGCATTAATGTTGATGTAGTCCGAGTCTAGCCAGCATCTCGTTTACATTTTAATTAGTGGCTGTTATTTGAGCTACTGAAAAGCTTATTCCACAGTATTTTGTTAGCTTATACAGCTGAAAAAAAATGAAGATTTTTAAAAAAATCTTTTGACCACAGTCGCGGGGATGCTTGCTGTTAGCCAACAGGAACACTGACGGCACCGTACGACACACAGTTAACCTCACAAATAGAGATGGAGATGTGAAGATGCATGAGAATATTACACCCTGAGAACATGGATCCATGGACCGCTGCACACACACCGCATTATAGCGACTAGACAGACTGAAAAGAGCTTAAAATCGACTGAAAAAGTATCAGGAAAGAACACATTGTGGTGTATAGATCTATTTTTTTTTAACCCTCGTGTCGTCCTGCGGGTCAAAATTGACCCGTTTTAAAGATGAAAATGTGGGAAAAAATATATATTTTCACACTGAAATTTCTGATGTCCACATTTAACATTTTTGGGAAATCTGTGAACATTTTTTGGTGGAAAAAAGAAATGTTACAAATGTTTCTTAAGAACATTCACATAAAAATCAACCAAAATCCAGCGAAATTTGCTGGATTTTGGTTGATTTTTTGTGAATGTTCTTCAAGAAAATATTAGAATTTTATATTTTATATATGCAATCATTTTAGATATTTTTAGGATTTTTTGGAAGATTTTTACTCATTTTTTGAAAATATTTACAAGAATTTTCTTGCCAAATTTGGGGGATTTTATTTTTTTTTTTTTTAATAAAACTTTTAAGGGGAACTTTTCAGGAATGATTGGAATTTTCTTCCTGAAGGTTTTGCAAATTTTCAAAAATTTGGGGAACTTTTTTGCAGAATTTTTGGATTTTTTTCAGACAAGGAAACAATATTTTTTGGTGCCCGTAAATGAGGACAACAGGAAGGTTAGGCAAACAAAGCAAACCGGTGCTTGTTGTAACCAGCAGGTGGTGCTGCATTCATCACTGATCCAACCTGATGCACTTTTACTTTCCTCTTTCAGACCCACAGCCACACAGATGCCTGGCAACAGAGTGGAAAAAAACAAGAAAGAAAGGATGAAATATTTGGACATGCTCAGTGGAAAACAAAGAAAATGTGATTTTTCTGCAGAGAGTTTTGGAGAAAAGTTTTTCTGTTCATTTCAGTCACAGGCAGACGTGGGACACAAGTTGTAGCAGGGAACAGAATCAGAAAACAAAAGCAAAACGATTCACAGACGATTTGACAACACTTTGGCGACTTGTAACCCTGTTGGCACTGGGGGGAACACGACATGAGACAATTCGGAGAGCTTCAGACGTCCTTTTTTTTTGCCGTTTGGACGATATATCCTCGTCCAACACAGTCTGTCCTGTCTCTGTTTTTAAATGATTGTCTTTAGACTCATCAACTCATCGCTCGTATTAGGAAACAGAAGGTCAGCATGATTAGAAAAATTACTTTCCGTTTGTGTTTTTGTTGGATTGTCGTCTGTTTCTTCACATGGGTGGAAGGTTGGTCAGTTCCATACCTCACTAACATCACACCGCCTCAGCGTCTCTCCCTTTATTTCAGGACCTCCTTCCTGTTCGACTCGGTTTAGACGATGGAGTCCCAGTCGAAGTCGTCCTGGATGTCGTCAGCAGCGAGCATCCGTCTCACCTGAAAGTGTCCCGGAGGCAGCGAGTGTTGCTGCTGCTGCTGGCTCAGCTGGCTGTGATGACCTGGACAGGAAAGAAGATTAATAATGAAACATCCTGGTACACATCACAACAAATACGCTAAAATAAGTGAGCAGGAGGAAGAGCAGGTGGAAGAGAAAACTGGGTTTGATTTAACCCTCGTGTTGTCCTGCAGCTCAGAATTGACCCGTTTTAAAGTTTGAAAATGTGGAAAAATATATATATTTTCACAGTGAAACTTCTGATGTCAACATTTTCAACATTTCTGGGAAATCTTTGAGCATTTTTTGGTAGAAAAAAAGAAATGTTAAAAGTGTTTCTTAAGAACATTCACAAAAAAAATCAACCAAAATCCAGAGAATTTAACTGGATTTTGGTTGATTTTTATGTGAATGTTCTTCAGTTAATACTAAAGATTAACATTTTTTTTGTTTACAACATATTTCCATATGTATTCTTTTATGGTTTTGATGTGTTCAGTATTAATCTAGAACGTACAAAATAATTAATAAAAATCATTGAATGAGAAGATATGTCCAAACTTTTGACTGGTATTGTACATTAATGTACATTAATTGCACTTTTCTGTTCATTTTAAGCCTCTATTCCTGTTAGATTTGTGGTATTAGGGCCTTTAATCGCCACCTTATTGCTGCAAATCCAAACAAATCACCTCAACTTACTGGACTGTCCTTTTTCATTTGGCTTAAAACCAAAATGTGCACACAGTGGTGCTGCCGTGTTTAGCTCTGCAACTCAAACCCATGATGTAAATGTCAATAGCTGCTCATCGGTCAAACATTTAGAGTTTAAGTGCTTCTAGATAAACAGTCGGTGCCATTAAACAGCGGCAGAAGAAACGGGGCGCAAACAGTGGAAAACAGCAGTAATTGAGACGTGACATTTCTGTTAGTTTCAACCTGGTGAATGGAAACGATTCCAACAATTATGCAAATACGATCACAGTCGGCTCCAATAATTGCACTCAGGCGATTACGTACCAGTCAAGCCTACATAGACGCAGCTTTTCTAAGTCCTGACCTGTTAAGAGAGCGATGGAGGAGTCACCTGTCATGGCGGGAGTCGTGCTGCTCATGGGAGGCATGTGTGGATATCCTGGAGGGCCCATCAGAGAGGAAATATTCTGTCTGGAGTCCATGTACATGTTCCCTGCAGGAGAACAGACAAAAGGCCAATGACTAACTGTCAGATTAGCATCCCGACTCTCACACACACCGGTCTCTGCAGAACACAAGCTGTTACCGTGTGCACACTCATTTCCACTGCCATCTTACGCTAAGCCGGGAGAAATCCTACAGAATCTGCTGTCACTCTGTGGATTTCACATCCTCTTGTCCTCGTATCTGTACTTTAGTTGCCGTGTAACTGACAACAGCCGTAATTCCCCTGAAAACACATAATGAGCCAACAATGGCACAGTGAGTGGGGATTGTAATTTAGCGTCGAGCCCAGAGACGCGAACTCTTTCACGGCGAGCAAGTCACGGGTGGTAATGAAGGAAGATCTGCATGTTTTGGTGACATTTTTTCCTTCCTAATGCTGTACTGGACTTATCTCACAGATGAGTCATTATTTGTTTGTTTGTAGAAAATCTTGTCTCTCAAAACTACTTTCAGACACATATTTAGAAAATGTATCTTAACCTGTAATCATGTTTCTTAGAACTTTCCTTTTAATCTTCTTTGCTATATGTCCTTCTTCCTTTCTTACCTTCTTTCCTGCTTTGAGTAATTCTCAAAACAACCTAAACATCCCCACAGATAAAGGCAGCCTTAGTTATTGGGGTGTTATTAGGCAAACTAGGCCGGTATTAGATTGACATCAGTAAAATATAAGGCTGCAGCTATCAACTATTCTACTAATCGAGTGTTCTATCGATTATTCTGGCGATTAATTGAGTAATCGGATTCCACGCTTGGCGATACAGCATCAAAAGAGGAAGTGAGCGTGTTGTGCAACAGAAATAACCATTCTGGTAGAACATGGGCAGTCATACGTGTTGTGTAGTACATATACAGTATAGTACAGGGGTATTCTACATATACAGTATAGTACAGGGGTATTCTACATATACAGTATAGTACAGGGGGTATTCTACATATATAGTATAGTACAGGGGGGTATTCTACATATACAGTATAGTACAGGGGGGTATTCTACATATACAGTATAGTACAGGGGGTATTCTACATATACAGTATAGTACAGGGGGGTATTCTACATATACAGTATAGTACAGGGGGGTATTCTACATATACAGTATAGTACAGGGGGTATTCTACATATACAGTATAGTACAGGGGGGTATTCTACATATATAGTATAGTACGGGGGGTATTCTACATATACAGTATAGTACAGGGGGGTATTCTACATATACAGTATAGTACAGGGGGGTATTCTACATATACAGTATAGTACAGGGGTATTCTACATATACAGTATAGTACAGGGGGGTATTCTACATATACAGTATAGTACAGGGGGGTATTCTACATATACAGTATAGTACAGGGGGGTATTCTACATATACAGTATAGTACAGGGGGGTATTCTACATATACAGTATAGTACAGGGGGGTATTCTACATATATAGTATAGTACAGGGGGGTATTCTACATATACAGTATAGTACAGGGGTATTCTACATATACAGTATAGTACAGGGGGGTATTCTACATATACAGTATAGTACAGGGGGGTATTCTACATATACAGTATAGTACAGCGGGGTATTCTACATATACAGTATAGTACAGGGGGGTATTCTACATATACAGTATAGTACAGGGGGGTATTCTACATATACAGTATAGTACAGGGGGGTATTCTACATATACAGTATAGTACAGGGGTATTCTACATATACAGTATAGTACAGGGGGGTATTCTACATATACAGTATAGTACAGGGGGGTATTCTACATATACAGTATAGTACAGGGGGGTATTCTACATATACAGTATAGTACAGGGGGGTATTCTACATATACAGTATAGTACAGGGGGGTATTCTACATATATAGTATAGTACAGGGGGGTATTCTACATATACAGTATAGTACAGGGGTATTCTACATATACAGTATAGTACAGGGGGGTATTCTACATATACAGTATAGTACAGGGGGGTATTCTACATATACAGTATAGTACAGGGGGGTATTCTACATATACAGTATAGTACAGGGGGGTATTCTACATATATAGTATAGTACAGGGGGGTATTCTACATATACAGTATAGTACAGGGGGGTATTCTACATATACAGTATAGTACAGGGGGGGTATTCTACATATACAGTATAGTACAGGGGGGTATTCTACATATACAGTATAGTACAGGGGGGTATTCTACATATACAGTATGGTACAGGGGGGTATTCTACATATACAGTATAGTACAGCGGGGTATTCTACATATACAGTATAGTACAGGGGGGTATTCTACATATACAGTATAGTACAGGGGGGTATTCTACATATACAGTATAGTACAGGGGGGTATTCTACATATATAGTATAGTACAGGGGGGTATTCTACATATACAGTATAGTACAGGGGGGTATTCTACATATGCAGTATAGTACAGGGGGGTATTCTACATATACAGTATAGTACAGGGGGGTATTCTACATATACAGTATAGTACAGGGGGGTATTCTACATATACAGTATAGTACAGGGGTATTCTACATATACAGTATAGTACAGGGGGGTATTCTACATATACAGTATAGTACAGGGGGTATTCTACATATACAGTATAGTACAGGGGTATTCTACATATACAGTATAGTACAGGGGGGTATTCTACATATACAGTATAGTACAGGGGGGTATTCTACATATATAGTATAGTACAGGGGGGTATTCTACATATACAGTATAGTACAGGGGTATTCTACATATACAGTATAGTACAGGGGTATTCTACATATACAGTATAGTACAGGGGGGTATTCTACATATACAGTATAGTACAGGGGTATTCTACATATACAGTATAGTACAGGGGGGTATTCTACATATACAGTATAGTACAGGGGGGTATTCTACATATATAGTATAGTACAGGGGGGTATTCTACATATACAGTATAGTACAGGGGGGTATTCTACATATACAGTATAGTACAGGGGGTATTCTACATATACAGCATAGTACAGGGGGGTATTCTACATATACAGTATAGTACAGGGGGGTATTCTACATATACAGTATAGTACAGGGGGGGTATTCTACATATACAGTATAGTACAGGGGGGTATTCTACATATACAGTATAGTACAGGGGGGTATTCTACATATACAGTATAGTACAGGGGGGTATTCTACATATACAGTATAGTACAGGGGGGTATTCTACATATACAGTATAGTACAGGGGGTATTCTACATATACAGTATAGTACAGGGGTATTCTACATATACAGTATAGTACAGGGGGGTATTCTACATATACAGTATAGTACAGGGGGGTATTCAACTAAAAGTCAAAGCCATGGGAACCCGACATGTATTTAGTCTGTGATGCAGAAATCTCATAAATATGTTTTTCTCTTTGGTTCGTTTAAACTGTTGCTACTGCAGCTGATAGAAAACTGAGTAGATTATTAGTATTTATTACAGAGAATATTCAATCAGTAACATTAGTTTCACTTTGATTTGGCCATAAATTTAATGTGATTTCCTTGATTATGAGACAGTATCAGACCTACATGCACTTAAATACAATATCATGTTTGAATATATTAGTTTAACAGTTCTATTGTGCAGCAGTCAGCAATCAGCTGCATTGATCGGTAATATAAACACATTACGCACGTTTAACACTTTTCTGTCTTACATTATTTCCAGTAGCAGCTTTTTACTGTCAAAAATTTTAATGTTCCTCGTTGTTCTCCATTAAAACAACCCTGTTATCGGTTCATTTTGTGTGGAAAACAAGTCAAATAATCATTAAACATTTCTGTTTGTGTGACGAGTTAGAAGCAGAAAGTCTGAGTTAAAGAAAGCTGAAAACCACCTTCATACCTGTTAACGCTGAGGTTTTAGATTTAGTCAACTCACACAAAGAAAGTCTGACTGTGTTTAACTGTCTTCATAGTTCAGCCTCTGATCTGATAAACGCCATAAACACTGGAAAAGTTCCGTCTGTTAAAATGGAAGCGTTCCGTCAAATTTAAATTCCTGGTCCGTATAGGATGAAGTCTGGGTCTATCAGTTACTGACCTGGGGTCTAGTATGTAGTGGATTAAATGAAGCCTCGATTCAGAGAATTTTGCCTCGAGGAATTTTAGTAATCCAATTACTTGAATAACTCGAGGAATCATTTCAGCCCGAGAAAAATACATCGTCAGGTATTGATTTCATGGGATTAACCAACAACAGTCGTGTATTGCATTTATTAAACTGTTTCTTGACCATTTTGCTCCTTTAACTTTGTAAAAAGATACTATATAAAGGATATCAGGTGTACTCTGCATACATGTAGTATAATCCTGTGCATGAACGCTGACTGACCTGTGCTGATGTGTTGGTTGTGTTGGTTGTGTTGTCCGTGCTGACAGACCTGTGCTGATGTGTTGGTTGTGTTGTCCGTGCTGACTGACCCGTGCTGATGTGTTGGTTGTGTTGGTTGTGTTGGTTGTGTTGTCTGTGCTGACAGACCTGTGCTGATGTGTTGGTTGTGTTGGTTGTGTTGTCCGTGCTGACAGACCTGTGCTGATGTGTTGGTTGTGTTGGTTGTGTTGGTTGTGTTGTCCGTGCTGACAGACCTGTGCTGATGTGTTGGTTGTGTTGGTTGTGTTGTCCGTGCTGACAGACCTGTGCTGATGTGTTGGTTGTGTTGGTTGTGTTGGTTGTGTTGTCCGTGCTGACAGACCTGTGCTGATGTGTTGGTTGTGTTGGTTGTGTTGTCCGTGCTGACTGACCCGTGCTGATGTGTTGGTTGTGTTGGTTGTGTTGGTTGTGTTGTCTGTGCTGACAGACCTGTGCTGATGTGTTGGTTGTGTTGGTTGTGTTGTCCGTGCTGACAGACCTGTGCTGATGTGTTGGTTGTGTTGGTTGTGTTGGTTGTGTTGTCCGTGCTGACAGACCTGTGCTGATGTGTTGGTTGTGTTGGTTGTGTTGTCCGTGCTGACTGACCCGTGCTGATGTGTTGGTTGTGTTGTCCGTGCTGACTGTGATGGCTGGGTTTCGGGTGCAGGGCGCCGTGCGGCTGAGACGGGTGCTGCGGTGCTCCCGGTGGTGTCGGGTGTTGGACCTGAGGTTGTGGGTGGGCGGCGCCCTGAGGGGGGATCACCCCGGTGGCCGTGAAGAACCGGTTGATGGAGGAGCACAGGTCGGCCATCTGGGCGGCGTCCAGAGACCAGTTGTTGAGCTCAGCCTGCCGCATGCTCTCTTTCAGACCTGGCAGAGAGAGGAAACGGATCGCTGTTGAGCTTCTGCTACTTCAAACTAATCATGTATGGTAAAAGTGCACCTGTGCAAAACAATAATACAGTAAGGCACCAGGTTTTGTTCCCAGTGTTTGCACTACATCTGAAATATAGATATATGACATTTAATATTCCGATCCTAACTACTAGAATATAAATAATGTTCTTTGAGATTAAACGGTGCTAATCCTTGGTTAAAAGATTGAAAGTGTTCAAATTAAAATCTGATAATATATAAGACTAAGATGATCACTTGTTGCAAGCAGAAAACAAAGTATGCAGGTAATGAATATATATATATTGTTTAGACCATGCACTATGATGCCAGTTGTGAGTTCCTAATGACTCCTATAACTCATAATTTTCTATGAAGGAATCACTGGTAAAATATTGACACATTCTGTGAAATATGAATGTTTTTTCAAAAAACCTGTTTAATATGTATTTTTCTACATAAACTACAACATGTGCTACATCATTATTTTTCTACTTGCGAACAAATCTGTGCAACATGGATGATAATCTGTGCAATATTAAAACTTCTCTGTGCAATGCTGTTATTTCTAGGATTAGTACTTTGCTGCTGTACATTTCCCCACCGTCAGATTAATAAAGGCTTATTTTATCTAATCTGATCTAATATTATATTATCTTATTTAATACTATGTAATTTTGTCACACTAAAAAAACAAAAACAATCATGCATTTTGGTTTTTTCGTATACTTCTTATAGGTCTTCTTGAAAAATTCTATTAAAAAAAAGTTATAGTAGTTACTGAAAACTCATGCCTGCCTGGTCTTTACATGTGTATAGAAACTTTTGCATGTTTTTATTCAACAGCAAAGTGCTTGAGGATTTTTTTTAATGACTGAGGCAGAGTGTCGACACATTTACGTTGAATTTAAAGTGCTGATGGTGACATTTTATTTTTATTAGACCTATAAAATACAGTCTTTTAATGACTACCAACTCCAAGACTTCCTTTTCATTTTTAGTTCAACAACAAAAAAACCCATAATTACTGATCATACATCATGAAATCACATTCAGAGAAAGTAGTTTTACCCTCAGCAATGTTCCACCTTAATAACAAACCAATTATCCCGACAACATGCCTGATCACATCTAACGTACTTCTAAAATAAAAACACACCCGAGCTTCTATTCAGCAAACTGCCGTCTGATACTTTCCCTAAAATCTCATTTGTGCAGCTTGTGTGTGAGACGGCGACGGAGACAAGAGGCTCGATTCTCGCTGTCTGGATTCGAGCCAGAGACGGCGGACGGTGGACGGCATGGCGGACGGTGGACGGCATGGCGGCGGTGGACGGCATGGTGGTGGTGTGAGGGAGGTCAAGCGTTGCAGCGGGAGAGAGAGAGAGAGGAAGCAGCGGCAGCCTGTGTGTGTTATAAGACCAGCAGTCGTCATCAATCGTGTGTGGATGTTGCCGGCTTTGTGCGCTGACCGTGATAAGAGGCTGTTACTGAGCCAGGACCTAATTGGATTATTCACATCATACAATTGGGAGGGAGCGAGACAGCCTCAGTGTGTGTGTGAGAGAGACTGCCAACCTCTCCATGCAGGATAATGACTTTTATTAGGCCAGTACTATTACAACACTGGGTATTATGATATTGCGCCTCAAGGGCGAGTGGATATGAGAGCGCAGCGAGGAATCATAATGGTTTAATCAAAGTAACTGATCGGCATCAGAAGCATTTTATCAATTCTCTCCGTGTTGCTGCGGACGGCTTTATCAGTGTTCATTTCAGATGTTTACACTGATGGCAGCGTGTGTGTTTTTACCCTGAAACGGGGAGAGGTCCACGTCGGCCCAGTTGTAGCTGGTGGCGATGCGGCAGCTTTCCTTCAGCCAGTCCAGGTTGGGATACCAGTCTGCTGACATACCTGGGAGACGACGCACACCTTTAAATGAACATGTTTCCTACTAATCAATAAAAACACACTGTACATGAGGTAATTCTGCTCAGTCCATGTACAAAAAGTTGAAGTAACAATGCAAAAGACACAAAGAATATAGCAACAGCAGGGAAATTACAAACAGCACTCAAAAATGATCCTTCTCTGCTTTTGCGACACAAAATACTACTTTAAAACAGATCCACAAACAAAAGGAGAGGATGACCTTAACAACGTCTCTCCCTCAAACAAATGCATGCTAGCGAGGCTTCAAGGCATTAATGGAGTTTGGAGAGTTCTTGGATGACTTTGACTTTTGGTTTTTAATTGATTTGACACACGTCATTTATTGTGTATATCTTTATTTTTTTCTTTAAAGAAAGTTTTTCTTCTGTACCAAAAACTGCAGTGATGATCTGTTGTGAACTTCTCTTGTCAAATTGTAAACCATCATACAAATTCAATGCCATAACTGAATATTAACCCTGTAAAACCCACTGTTGCAAAAATACATCAGTTTTATTTAGTTTTTATTATTGTTTTCTATTATTTATACAGATATATATATTTGTATATATTATTTTTGGAAATGTTATTCTATATTTATGTATTATTATATAATTATTATTTATTTTTTTAGTTTAATTTTATTTTTTGCTCATGTAAAAAAATAAAATATATATAATTTTTTTGTTTTATTTTATTTAATTTTTTGCTAATTTTTTCTCTATTTGGATTCTCACACACACACACACACACACACACACACACACACACACATATATATGTTAAAAAACTTTAACCAATATAAACCAGAAGATCCTCATATTTCAGGAACAGATTATTTTCTGTCAGCTTTGAGGTTATTTATTCATCAGCTAACAAGAATTTTCATGATTGATCACCTTAACTACAGTGAGAATATAATGCTGAGCAGCGGTGTGGTGTTAAACGATCAAAAACAGGTGAACTGGTTTATATTAGAAAGAAGTGAAATTTGATTCAATTTCAGTTCTGCAAACAGCCACAAGGTGGTATGAGTTCACACAGAAAAAATCCAACCACAGCTTTGCTTTGGAGAGAAAAAAAAGAAAAGAAGATGCTTTTCACCACCACAAACTAAACAACATTACATTCTCAAGGCGAGGATCAAAGACTGAGGGGTTGCTTTCATTCATCCTCAGCCTGGTTGAGGAGAATACCAACCTAGATAAATCACGTCTGAATAGTCTTTTTACTGGCCTGAGAGCTCCGTTTGGGGGAGGAGGGGGGAGCAAATATTGGGAGTATGAGCAGAAAAAGCCTCGGTGAAGCCTGTTTGTATCAGTCTGGCTTCATAATATCAACCGCTGTGGGACCTTATAGAGGAAAGAATATCATATAAATGCAAGCAGTCTGCACAGACACGAGATGTTGTGATGTGTTCGGTGCATCGCATTTATACCGACGTGGCTTTGGGAATCTTTGTTTGGTGCTGCACCGCATCGCTATATGAGAAACAGGAAAGTGTACTGTACACTTTGTGTGTTCATTTCAGCAGTCAATTAAAAAGGTGGGTATGCTGGACACCATAAAAATCCTGGTCAGAGCAGATCTTCTCCTCGTGCTGTATTCTTATTACGGCATCCGAATGAGAATAACCATGTTGTTATAAATTATAAACATAACCACATTACATGAAGGTACTTGATATAAATAATACCTGTTTAACATATTCAAAGCGGTTCAGTGACAGATGAAAAGCATTTAAAACTAGACTTTTTAAACTGACATTACAAGTGTTGACTCTCTGAACCTCAAAACTCACCAGTGGGTTTTAAAAAAAGCACATTACTTTTACAAAAAATGGCAAAATGACACCATCTGTCAGAGCCAGAAACTGTAAAAACAGCAAGATTGTAGAATTTCCCAGTGTTCTTTGAACTAATCTTTCAATTTTGTTGGGAAAATTACACAAGTCTAAGCTTAAAGTCGTGATGTTTCATCACATTCTCTGGATTTGACGTGTCTTATTTTAAAAAAATGTCCAAAATAAACCTTGTGCGCTAACCAGATTCTGTAAAAAAACAAAACAATTTCCACTCCTCAGTAAAACTGGGACACCATGACTTGCTTAGCTGTGGTCAACAGTCATGTGACAAAAATAAAGGAACTTTTCCACTAAACTGGGTTGAACTGCAGGCAGTGTTTACTCAGAAACAAAGTGAAAATGTAAGAAGTAAAATATCTCAAGTATTTGTTTTCAAAAACAAATGAACAAAGAAATTCAACTTTTATTTCCCCCTTTTCATGATTTCTGTCATTAGAATATAACAGAAAGAAATAATTGAAATACTTTTTGATCCCCAAGGGAAAATTCTTCTTTAAAGTGAGCAGCACCACAATACAAATAAATAGGAAAAAACAAAACTGAAATATACAATAAAGTGGAAAATATATGATTAAAAACTTAAGTGACATACTTCTAACTTTGTTTTACTTCAGAAGTAATGTTTTCGTTCTCTCTACTTCTAGGCCTGATTCTGCCGTTTCAATAGAGGTGCAGGACTTCAGCCCACAGCGAATATAAATGTGGCAGGTAACGAATGTTTTAAACACGCAGAGGCTGTTTTGGGGTTCAGATGGGTTTAATACTGGATTTTAGTTTTTCTTAAACTGCCATCAGAAGTCCCCCATGTTGTATTTACACAGTGCAAACAGCAACAGTGACCAAACTCACAGAAAGAGTAGGATTTCTCATTAACGAGGTCGAGTATTTCAAACTGATGACTGTAATAATATCCTAGAGCAGAGATTTTTAAAGTCTAACATCGTGACTCCCTCCATGGACAAACAAGTAGCTCTGGGGTATGAATCGAGCTCTGCTTTTTTAGCCTACATTTGTTTACATTTTGAGAAACGGACACTGTTAAGTATTCCATATTAGTACCCATGCATGTACAAATAGCACTGGATACTGAGGAAAACTGTTTTATATATGATTTCTAGACACATTTATGGATGTTTATTCTCATTAGGTGGTGGCCTGCATGTTCAGATTGAACTGGTTCTGATAAAATATGGGTTTTCAAGTACATTTAATGCATTTCACCTCACAGAATCCTCGCCTTTGCAGCCTCTGTCCTTGAGTGTTGTGCAATAACTCAGAGGACTATCATGTAGATGTGTTGTTGGGCACTAATGTTATCATTCAGAGAAAACTTTCAAGTGCACATTGAAAGTCTTTACATGTGGAATGTTTACTGGAGTACAGTGGTCCCTCGTAACATGAAAATGCGCGAAGTAGCGACCTCATATATATTATTATTTATATATACTTTAAGGCTTTATTAACCCTCCCCACACACCGCAGAGAAACACTATACACAGCCATCAGATGTCTATGTGAAATGGACAAGGCCAGATGCTGAATGCTGCTGTACACAGGAGACAGAGGAGACTGATGCTACGATCGCTGAGCCAATCAGAGCCCAGCGCTGTAAGCAACGCATTTTATTTAAATATTCTTTTAATATGTTTTAATTATTATTTTTATAGATTTTTTGTATTGTTTTCCAATTCTTTAGAATGGAAAATGCTTATTTTATCGCAAAAATAATTAAAATAATGTACCTGAACTGCTGTGCTGGAATGCACCATGGGAGTTTGGGGTGTTAGGGGTTTAAATGTCATTATTGTGGTTCATGTTAGTGTTACAGTGTTAATAGTGTTTGTGGTTTAGTCATCCTAGTTAGTTTGGTTAAGTGTTATGTTGTCCGGACGGTGACTATGAAGTGTGTTTGTTGACTTCCTGCCATATTTTCTAAAATGTTGCTCAATGTGTGTGTCAAAATAAAAGCATCTGTGAGTTGCACAGTGCATAAAAGGCAGACATGCTTTCTCCAGTGTCATTCTTCAACGCAGCTTGCTACAATAATAGATATATAACAATATCTATACACCGCAAATCCGGAGATACCAAATGCAATTTAAAAATCTGCGATACAGTAAGACCATGAAAAGTGAACCACGATATGGCGAGGACCACTGTATAGGCGTTTTTATCAGAGGACTATCATATAGAAGTGTTGTTGAGCACCAATGTTATCATTCAGAGAAAATTTTCAAGCGCACATTGAAAGTCTTTACATGTGGAATGTTTATTGGTGTTGATTTGAAACTATTTCGATTGGCACTACTAGTTCTTTGTAGCTAAATTGCACAATTCCAGCGACAAAAACTGGAGTTTAGTGCTGCTTTTGACACATTCAAGGGCAGTTGGTGTGCCTTTCTGTCTGCCACTGTGGTTTTTTTGTGTACCAACAGGTGACAACCAAGGTCAGAGATGTTAAAATGCTGCAGGTACTGTAGAGGCCTTGTGATTTGAAACTGGGGAAAAAAAGACACCACCACACACTACAGGAAGTCGCAAGCGTGTTCTCACCTGTAGTGGGGCAGGTCTGTACTGTGTGGCTCTGGTGGGAGAGCGACGGGTGCTGCTGGGAGTGACCAGAGTGCTGTTGGTGCTGACCGTGAGTCGGGTGCTGGCTGTGGGCCGAGTGGGGGGAGAGGTGAGGGTGGTGGGGGTGGTGTGACGTCTGGCTGTGGTTGTGTTGGTGGTGGTGGTGGCCGCCACCGCTTCCAGCGCCGGGAGAGTGCTGGTAGGAACAGGCGGTCCGGGCCTGCTGGCTGGAGTCACCGGGGATACTCATCAGACCAGCTGGGAGGGAAAAAGTGCAACAAAAATCAATAGATAAAGTCATATTTCACTTGTTTTTTCCCCTTTAACATATCACCTGTTGCCGTGGCGGTGTGTCTTAACGCAGGGGCTTATGAGGAGCTAATAATATTCAGCAGCTTTTGTGTTTTTTTCTATCTTTTTAACTCTCGTGTCGTCCTGCAGGTCAAAATTGACCCGTTTTAAAGTTTGAAAATGTGGAGAAAAATATATATTTTCACAGTGAACACTTCCACATTTTCAACATTTTTGGGAAAATTCTGAACATTTTTGGGTGGAAAAAAAGAAATGTTAAAAAAAAAATGTTTCTTTAAGAACATTCAGAAAAAAATCAAACAAAATCCAGCGAATTTCGCTGGATTTTGGTTGATTTTTTTTCCAAATGTTCTTAAAGAAAATATTAGAACTTTTACTGATATATATATGTAATCACTTTAGACATTTTTAGGATTTTTTTGGGAAGATTTTTATTAATTTTTAAAAAATGTTTACAATTTTTTTAAAATTTGTATTTCTTGGCAAATTTGGGGATTTTTTTTAAATCAAACTTTTAAGGGAAACTTTTAAGGAATTTTCTTCCTGAAGATTTTGCAAATTTTTTATAAATTTGGGGAATTTTTTTGCTGATTTTTTTCATACAAGTAAACAATATTTTTTGGTGCCCATACATGAAAACAACGGGAGGGTTAATTTATTTGGGAAACTGCTGCTGATTACTAGAAGCACCACAAAAAGTATCTATCTATCTATCTATCTATCTATCTATCTATCTATCTATCTATCTATCTATCTATCTATCTATCTATCTATCTATCTATCTATCTATCTATCTATCTATCTATCTATCTATCTATCTATCTATCTATCTATCTATCTATCTATCTATCTATCTATCTATCTGCACTTATTTGGCAGAGAAAGCACTCAGATTTATTTGTTTTACACTTCTGTTCCTGATACTTTTAAGTCCCTTATCATTAAATTATTAAAATCCAGTTACAATTTACTGATTACAATACCGGGTCCGTATAAGACTCTAGTTTCTAAGTTTCTAGTTCTTCTTACTCATGTTCTGAGACGTCTGGCTTGCAAAAAAAAAATGATCCTATCATCCTAAACAATCGAATGAGTTCACACACACATGGTTTCTGTCATCATCTTGTGCATTTTAGATTTTTTTTCAAAAGCCACACAGCCGAGGATTCTTGCAAAATGCATTTCCCTGCATGCACAGGTTACGCCAAGAGCGCGTTTTATCTGCTTTGCTTTTCATCACAGGTACTGACAGCTGCAGACACTTTAAGTTGGCAGCTAGCTTGTTCAGTTTTCAGAAGATGTTGGATTTTGTGTTTTCTCCAGGTATAGAACTGGACCTTGGTTGTCCTTTAAGTGTTTTTGTGACTAGTACAATGACATTTTCTTCTCTAAATACTAATGTAGGTTGAGTTAAATGCAAAAAAATCTTAGAAAGAGTTTGCTTAGAGATAAATTAAGGTGGGATGTTAACAGAAAAGAGTCTGTACTCCTTTCTGTCAGCATGCATGTTCTTAAGTCTGTTATCTTCCTCTTGTTAAGTCTTCTGACCTTTGCTTTTATCTGCTGTTTCACTGCTTATCGCTCAAATCTGTTCTTTTTTTGGTGATCAACCAGTCATAAGGAAATCGATGAGTGTACTCAGTTTATCCACCAGGGAGTCATTAGAGTTTACCTGCTTGTTTTTAATGCAGCTTCTCCTCTGCTGTGCGTCAATATAATACTTTCTGAAAATGCTCCTTATCTGCTATTTCATCTGCATTTGCGCTTTACTGGAAATCCACAGAGAGTTCCTAACTACGGTTGTGTTCTTCCTTCCCAATTTATTGTATAGCTGTTATGAGAGCTTTCAAGTGTTGCTGGGATGAATAAAGTTGTTCAGAATTGTATTGACACGCCTCTTTTCTGTAAGTCTCATTGATTTATTAGAACATAACAGACAGCAGAGTATGGTTTTCAAAGCCACATTTGTTTTCATGCTCGATTTTGCCAGTTGTTCCCAATGATGTTTTATTAATTTACTCCTTTCGGGTTCTTTTGTGTCTCCGTTTCACCTGTGATGTGTGATTGCGACACAGTTTGGTATGTGGTCTTGAACTCGCTGTGGTTTTCCTCGGAGGAGACGATGAGCTCAGCTGTCTGGGTGACTCACTGTGACTCAAATTCTCAAATACAGTACAATGACTACTGACACTGTTCCCTGTTAAGCCTCACACTTAAGGGACCCTTTCAAGCATCCACTGAATCCATTTTCTTCCTCATTTTCCTTGTAGATCTCTCTGTTGTCTCTGTTTTTTTTTCAAACCAGTATTCTCATTGTCTCATCTTCGGCATGTGCAGCCCTGACCACAAATTGAAGGGGACCTTGTCAGAGGGTGAATCCAGGCAACAACTTGCAGAGCTCAACGGAGCGCATCAATCTCCTCGGTTACAGAGCATCCACGGATGTGTACGTGTGGGGGGTGGGAGAAGAAAAGCATGAGGGGGAAGGTGATGGGAGGGTGGGGGGGTCCAAGAGGGAGGAGGCCTGGTGACCTGAAAGCTTCAGGAAGCAATTAGCGAGATGCTTCACAAACTTTAGAACCAATCTAATTAGCTGCTATCAAAGCAGCAGAACCCTTTGCTCTGCTCGACTACAGATGTGTTTGTGAGTTTTCCCTTTCTCCTTCTGTTGAATTCTTACTCTTAATTGCCTTTACTCAGCCGTAAAATGCAGATACGTGGAACAACAGATTGTTTGTTTATTAAAACACAATAGAGTAGGAGTAGCACGCGGCGGAGGTTAATACTGAAACGCTGCCTATGAAAGCAATGTTAAATTGTTTCAATTTCAAGGAAAGCTTAAGCTTGCCAGCTAATTACGTGCATGAAGATTGACGTGGAGTTTTCTTTTGAAAAATGCAAACACACGTGTCGTTATAGATGTTGGACACATGAACAGACGAAGGAAACCAAAACGAGGGTTTGACGCCCACCTTGCTGTGAGAAAGACTGCTCAAAGACGCATTTGTAAAGGCTGCGGAAAGAAGCGCTGAGGTCCTCGAAGTCCGAGAAGCAGAGCTGCTTGTCCCGCGACTCCGGGACGGGCAGACCATACTGAGGCTGGGGGGGCGGAGGAGGTGGCGGCGGAGGCTGGGTGGGCTGCTGGAGGCTCAGGGACTGGGACGAAGGCTCCGAGTGGCTGCTCACCTGCAAGACAAACAGAGAGGAGGAACACATCGACACAGAGATAATCAGAAAAATACACCAAATACTGAACTCACACTGCAGAATACGTGCAGCTGATGAAGTAAAACTCATCATATGTTGATCACGTGTGTCTGTGCTCCACCGGTAGATTACTGCCAGCTATTAATCATTTATTGCAATAAATAATTCCCGTTTTCGGTGCAGCTTATGTGATGTTTAGGAACAAATCTATACAATCTTGGCAGAGATGATCAGTGAGCTCACAAGTCCTGCTACACAGCCTGAGATACTTAACACTCGATGAGCGTACTGTTCTTAAAACACATAAAAAACACCGAAAGGCAAACACAGAGCGAGACGGAGGAGGCAGAAGGAGCAGCTAGATTTTAGTAAATGTTTCTATGGAAGGCCTGGTGTTAGAGAAAGAACAAAGATATCGCTCAAGTGGTGAACATCAGAAGAGTTAAAAAAGAGCTTAATTAAAAATGACTGGGAATACTATTGAAATAAATGAACTAGAAATGACAAGTAACAGTAAAAAAACACACTAGAAACTAAACGAAAGTAAAGTTTAAGTGTTTTCGTATAAAGATGTTCTTTGTCTCTTTCATGTCCTCCGGCAGGAACTTCCACAGCTTTTAGGAACCGTGGTTGAAAGCAGCCTGGTCATGAATCTCAGACTGGACCAACTAAAGATAAGATAAAGATAAGATAAAGTTCTTTATTTCTCCCCACTCCAGGGGAAATTTACATTGTTACAGCAGTTTTATTTACAATATATACAAGGGTGGCAAAATTTTTTAACAGAAAAAATAAAAATAAAAATAAAGTTTAAAAGTGCAGAGATCACTACCAGAGAACCTGAGAGATGGAGTGGGTACATGCTGGTATGGTTACTGTCCTGTGTGGGTACATCTTTGTCTGTTTCTGCTCCAGGTGTATCTCCTAAATCTCCTGATTTTTAACACCTGAGTGAAGGTGGGCAGCATCTCTTTAAACAAACTGTCTCCCTGCCTCCCTGCATCCACCTTCTTCTCTTCGTTCCTACATAATGCTTTGGTTACGTAACTTTTCTTTGCATTTGTTGTGCCAAATGTTGCGGCCTTTGAGCCAGCTGTAACCATATCGTGTCAAGACAGATAGATGGGGGTGAGACCGTACATTTATATACAGTACATATATACTCTAAGGTTAGACGCCATACAAAACATGTTTGTTAAAGGGTATTTTCTTTAACCAATTTGTAGCTTTTACCATCAATGCACACGTGTGTCTTTAAAGTCTTTGCTTTTACTAAATGCTTAACATGTTATTCTCATTTCAGATCATGAGAATGTACTTTATATTCACTCTTATTGAGAAGTGTGCTCATAGAGGAAAATATTTACTGTATATGCAGTTTTATTGTGACCTGCTTCTGTGTATCATCATTTCTTTTAAGAGTTTTTTAGCTCATGTGTCACTTAGAAGCTGAAGAACTGACTGGCATTTCATTCTAGGTTGTAATTGAAGCTTTTGTATTTCTGTTTCTATTTGAGTTAGACTGTCCTGATTCCCCAGTGTTTCCCCAGTGTATCCACGTTTAATCTGCTGGTTGAGTTCCACATTCGGCTGGTTTACCAAAAGCTAATGTAGAGGCTAAGCCAATGCTTGAAGCCCCTGAGGTGCTTCACCAGGACTTAAAAAGGTGACAAGCCGACAAACTTTACCACATCTGATGAAGACAACCCGAGACAAATGCTCGTGTTCCAATAATCTGTGCATTTATTGCTCCAAGTCAATTGTAGTCCAGTGTTCTTCGTCTAAAACAAACAGTTCATCATTACCAGTTCCTTCAGCGGCTTCTTCAGTGGTCCAAACTGTTTTACCTTCTGGGCACAACACCTGCCCGGACAAAGATTGGTTCCTATTTATAATGTAGCGCTCATTGGCTCCTACAGCTAATATGCTATATAGATGCACTTTTTAAAAATCAAACTACAGGGGGTCCTCAGACTTACGTCGGAGTTCCGTTCCTACGATGTGACGTTAGTCAATTTTTGAGAAAATGTAAACAGAGCCATTATGTGCATCACAATATCGATCTGCTCCTCTGAAAAGTCATGAATATCAACCACTGTCATGCATGTATGAGTCATTTTACGAGAAGATAACAGAATATGTTGCACTGTTTTTACAACCTGACCGATGTTCGTCTGTGTTTCACCCTGTTCTGAGCATTTTATTCTATCTAATTTCACTTCCACGGAGACGGCTTTCCTTGTCTTCGAAGCACTGCCATCAGAAGAGTCTGACTTGTCCTTGGTAGCCATAATGAAGGGCAAAAAGTTCGCGAATGTAGCACAATCCAAGGTGGTGTACAACTGGAGAATGTAAACAAAGTCGTCTGATAGCGCCGCGTGACGACGTATTCATCCACTCTGTTCGCCAACTAGTTCCATGTAACCAGTTCCGACGTAACAACAAAACGGCATAGGTGGAGAACGTCGTAAACCGAGGATCCCCTGTGCATGAACTATGTAGATTATGTGTGCAATATGCACTTTAATCCTAAGATATCACACCAAACCTGTACTTATCCATCTGTATAGCCATCATGTCACATCTATACATGTAAAGGTGCACACTGTCTGTATTACATCTTTATTTTTAGTTTCGTCTGGATTCTTCCATGCCTCATCTGGATCTAGCTGCTGTCATATGTTAATTTCCCCGATCTTATAAATGTCAGCAACCTCAATTTGACATCATACCAGATTTAGTTAAGCTTCTGTCATTCACCAGGTTAAAATTAGTAGTATGGTTGAGATGGTGTCATCATGAGGCACCAAACAAGTCAAAAGTGGGCAAGAAAAGTGTCCTACTTGTGTTTGAAAGGAAAACACAACCCACCTGATGGCCTGGTGGGCTGCTGCCTGTCAGCCAACAAAAACTAAGTCCTCGCTTTGCCGGATGGATGTTTGTTTCTAGTGGCTGAATCTAAATGGAAAAAACCCGCAATCTGCATTGAGCGAAGCTGCATTATAAAATAAAATCCAATAATAATCGCCTTATATTTAAAAGACTTAAATTACATTTTCATCTGTGCCTTTCAAACTCATTTTTTACATTAATTACTGTTACAAATTATCTTTTAAAGCCATTCAATATGACGATCATACCAAATTCGATTTTACACATTTCTTTTACACATAAAAGTTAGAATGTAACTTAACCATAGTTGCTTGAAATTCCTGCCTCGTATTGTAAAAGCAGCCCGTCTTTCTGGACCCTCAATCATTTCATCCCAGCTGTTGCGTTCCTCGCCATCCACCCAGCGAACAGAAGCAATTTGCTGCGATCGGTGCGCCTCCGCCAAAAATACGCCAGCTTACCACGACACACACCGCCCACACATCTACCTCCACCCAACGATGGCGACCCGTTTTCCCTAAAACTCTCTCGCCGTCTTTGAGGTCTGTGCCAGCGATGCCACCAGTAATCACCGTCAGTCAGGGGGGGATCACCTGCGCCAGGTAATGAGTCAGAACTAACCCTGATCCCACCAGACTGAACCGCAGATGAGGTCTGGAAAAAGACGGAGGAAGGTGGAGGCGATGTGGGGAGGAGGAAAACAAAAGATGGCCTCTAGAAATGAGAGGTTAACGAGATGAGATTGCGCTGACCTTTGCTAATGCAGGTGGGAGGTGAGTGGGGGGAAGTGATTGATGGTAAAAAGGTGAGCAGCTGTTACAAGGGAGAAATAATGAAGAGTTGGGAGTTTTTTCAGCACTCCTGTAATTTCAGACCAAATGTTTTTGAACGGAGACTGGCCTTTAGAATTGGATTATTTTTGGTTTAAAGGGACAGACATGAACACAGTGACAAAAACATCAAACGCAATATACAAGTCTGACTGAAGTCCCTATATTTAGATTTGACTGAAAGGAACTTTGATGACTGGGTTGGCAAAATTATAGTGTAATAGCAGCATGAAGTGAAAAGATGGAGAGAATAAAATAGACTGAAGAAAAAGACATACAAAGGAAATTAGAAAAATGTCAAGTAGCTGCTAGTTCTCAAAGCTTTATCTGAGTCAGTGTATACTTTTGAAGTCCATGGGATATATCTTGCAACCTGGTAAGATTGCTGTTGCAATTTTTACAGAAAAGTGGCCATGGTGCTCATTCAGACACAAAGCCGGCATGTTGAGTTGCTGAGGGAGGGGCATTAGTGGGGTTTTCCACTCAATAAACATAACACAGTCCCAGGGTCGTCTTATGTCAAAACTAGCTCATAAGATGTGCCGCTTTGGAAGTCAAAAACCTGATGGAAATGGTCGCTCTCAAAGCTGAAGGTGGTGGAGTGATGTTGTGGGGTGTGACAGTCTCCACAGGAAGACATTCATGTTGTTGAAATTGTTTGTATACATAAATAACCACAAATACTTATATAACAAATGAAAGAAAAGAGAGAGCTGTAGAGAGAAGTACAGTCCATGGCTCCTCTCTCACCTCCACACAGCTGGGCGATCACAGCGTGAAGTGGGTGTCAATGTGGGACTGTCGTGTTGGAAAAAAGTTCATCTGTAGTCACGCACACACCAACACACAACTTTTCCCTTGAAAGCCTACCAATGGAGCACAATATCAATGTTTAATTGCTGCCTAACAGAATGATCTGCTTCTAATTGTGTGCAATTTGGTCCATTTGGTTCTAAATGTTTTAATACTGGTGTGGTCCGCCGTCGTTAAAATGCAGCACGGATTACAGCCATAAACTGGCAACACAAAGGGACAACTCTGATTTTCCCTGCCGTTTAATTTTTTTCATGACAGAAGCAAGCTCGCATCAAAGCACACCACCAGGTCCCTTAGGTTTAGAATTTATTTGGTCGAGTGCGAGCCTGAGGGCTGCAAACAGTATTGATAGTCTCCTGTAAAAATTAAATTAAACTCAAAAGCTAAATAATCAGTGCATATGAATGCAGCATTCAATCAATCTGCAACTATTTTAATTCATTTCAGGAAAAAAATGTGTCCTTTTGAAAGGGGTTAATTTGACTTGTTTAAGTCCTTAAATGTCCCATTTGCATTTTTTATGCATGTCAAGGAAAAATATTCAAATTATGATCTATTGAACTGGAATTTACAGCCTTTACAAAGTCACAAGAATGTGTTTGTTCATGCCTCCTGCTAATTCCACTGATAAGAAGTGATGGAGATGCCGTCCACGCACAATAAATGTACACAGAAAATATACATGGACACAAAGTCTGAACATCAAACGCAAAATGAGAGTTTCAGCGGCGCACTAGATTCTGAGTACACGTTGTTAGCTGGTTTCCACCTCCTCAGTCTGTGAAGGGCGCAGCAGACACCTTCTGTACTTAATGAGTGTCTGGACCACTGACTGAATCATACAGATTATGTCAGAATTGAGGGAACACGGAGCATATATATAAAAAAAAAATAGTTTGAATGCTGGTACACTCAAATTTTGCCAGCTGGAGATGAAAAACCAGTGGGAGTGAGCGTTGGCCGTGCTCAAGTGTCCCTAAAAAAGACACCAAGTCTGTAGCAGCTTCAGGTCAACTTGTGCAGACAGACGCAAGGAAGAAAGGGAAATTCTCCAGCGACAATTATCAGACAAACACCCAAAGTAGAGATCTTACCGGAGTGTAGCTGTGGACGTTGCTGCCGCTGCTGACGGCCGTGTTCAGGTTGTTCAGGGTGACAGACGCCAAACTCTGCTCGGAGAGGCTGTTGCTCAGACTGCCGCCCAAACTTCCAGGACTCTCGCTGTCTTCTGCCTCAGGGTTGTACAGCGCTACCTGCAAAAACACACAACAGATTCAGGTTCACGTGACAAGAAAAGGCAGAAATCTTTACGGACTACTCCTCTAAAAGCCAGTGAATTAATGAGATTCTTGTACCTTGTTGCTGTTTTGGTCCATTTGCCAGTTCAAATCAAGGCTAAAGTAAACACTGCCCACCTCAGGAAGTTACCCATGCATCATTAACTTATGGAAATATGGAAGTGCGGGCTTATGGAAATTAGTCATGCTGCTGAATAAAAGCACCATCCCCCCTAGAACTGGTTGATTTTGATTAAATGTCTTGCTTCAGAGAACACCTGGTAGCTTAAAAAATGACTTTGGCACCAGAAAATTGAAGTTTTAGAGGAACTAAACCCATCAGCCACAACATTAAAACCATTGACAGGTGACGAGAGTAACATGGACCATTACAGTGCAGTGTTCTGCTCCGAAACCTGGGATTCTGGTACTCAGATGGATGCTATTTTGACATGTACCAGCTTCTTAAACAAAAGACAATGCATCCAGGAACACAACAAAGGTGCTAACAAGGCCTAAAAACTCCACAGATCCCAATCCAATTCAATCCAGAGACTCCACTCTGCAACCCACAGGACTAGGGATAGACCGATTATCGAGGCCGATATTTGGCATTTTCCCAATTATCGGTATCGTTATTTTTATGCTGCAGTCTGGTGCAGCCTCCTCTCTCTGTCTGTCGTCACTCTGTGGTCTCAGAAACATCTCGCAAAACGTGAACAAGAAACACAAACTGTTGCCACAAACCAGGAAATTTAGCGATTCTCACAGTGGCTAAGGCTAAGCTAACGACTAGCGGCTAAGTTAGAAGGCAGCCACAGATCAACCTGAAACAGAGTCTGGAAAAAATCTTTTAATAATGCTTTAAGATCTGGAACTTAGTGGACAATAAAAGTGACAGAACAGTGAAAGTTAAAAAAAAAACAGAGAAGAATAACTGCAGGAGACAAACGGATTGATCTCATTTGTGTATATATTATTAAATTTTGTGTTTTTAGTATCCTGGTGTGGATTTTTTTTCTTAATTTTTCTTATTTACATTGTATATACAGTGTACATATTTTATGTCTTAATTTATAGATGTGTTCTCTTGCTTTTCTTACTGTCACTTTGCTGCTGTGACATTGCAAATTTCCCCTTGTGGGGCTAATAAAGGATATTCTATTCTATTCTATTCTATTCCAGTCTAGTCTAGTCTAGTCTAGTCTAGTCTAGTCTATTCTATTCTATTCTATTCTATTCTATTCTATTCTATTCTATTCTATTCTATTCTATTCTATTCTATTCTATTCTATTCTATTCTACATTAACAGAGGAGATCCTTTAATCATTCCTATTTCTGTTTTACATATTCAGTTATAATCACACTTATTAATGAAAAGCCTAGCTATGACTGAGAGGTTTTCTGCTATCACATGCTGTTAAAACATTTAATGTTTACTGGCTCCTAATATCGGTTATCATTTTTTCTTGATTACCAATTATCGGCCCTAATAAGAACATAAATAAATATGAGTAATGTTACAGGTTGCTATGGATTAATTTTGATTAATCACAATTAAATATTCATTTTTAAAGCGACGTGTTAGTCGAAGTGCTAGTAGAATCCCCGACTAATGCATGTTTCGCGTTAATGTGGTACTTTAAGCTGAAAGTGCTTCCTGCAGAGTGTGCATATTACTATATGTCGGTCGACTGTTCTGTCTTGGTTTTTTCATATTGAAATTTCCCACCAAGATGACCAACGTGCTGTTTAGCGTCTTCCATTTGGAGTTGGTTGGTTCTGCCACTACCGGATCAACTGCCCATTTGCACAAATTCCCCTTGGACAAACTGCCTGAAATGCATTGCCAGAGACGTTTCAGGGATTCTGAGTAAATTTGTTAATCTGATTAATCATGATGATGGATTAATCTGCATTAACGTGTTAATTTTGACAGCCCTAATAAATATATATACATACAGGACCCAAAGGATCCACTGTCAGCACCTCAGTGCCGGACACCACAGGACACCCTCATAGTTCCTGCATCCACACCCCATTGGCTCAGGGTGTTCTGGCTGCACAACAAGCACCTACACAATATTACACAGGTAGCTCCAGTGTTGCGTTGGATCCTCTATATATTGTCTCGTGGTGGCAGATCACAAAGCACTTAAAAGCAACGCCTCAGGATTACGTTGAATCATGTTTCTCTTGTTTTATTTGACTGTCAGGACTTGTGAGGCAGAGCGCCTGAATTACCTCCAGGCTACATTTAATTGTATAGACAAATGTGAAAATACAGCCTTCGGGTGAGACAACAGTAAAGGCTCTTCGGGGCAGTGCTCTACTCTGTAAAACATCGTGCAGTGGGGAAAAAATAAAGTGTTTTCGAGGGGTAATCCTTGACATTTTCTGTTTTTGTGGATTTGGTGAAAGCTGTAGTAAGTGAACCTTTGTACTGGCAAGAAAATATTTGAGGTTTGTCTGTATGCTATAGGAAAAAGAAAAGAGAAAGACTGATAATCACCAAGCAAGTTGTTCTTTCAGACTCAGCAGAGCTTCAGTTACTTGGAATTCCTTTAAAAAAAAACATATCTGACTGCAACGACAACTATAAAAATCTCTGTCAAGCAAAATATTTTCTGTTATCCCGATCTCCTGGTATCAAATTGGAGGAATGTCTTTTTCAGCAGCGCAGACATTCTCCAATGCAAACAGAAAATCAGTGAGCAGATGTGTTATAGAAGAGGCTCTGACGCACTGCTGTGCCTTCAGGATGCCACCTGTCTGGATGTGGGTGGATATCATTGACGTTGGCATCAGCATCATTATCATCAAGGTCTTCCTCTCCCTGCTCTGAATATTGTTTCAAAAACGTATAGTGATATCTGAGGCCAGTCAAGTTTCCATGTTTCCTGCAGGAATGAGTGCAATCGGACATGTTTAAGGTCAATTATTGCCTGTTGTCTGTCTATTTGCAGAAAATTGACAGAATTGCAGGATAATGTCATCAATGGCATTGTTGGAACTATACTGGTACAAAATGTGGTTGAGTGACACAGTAGCCAATATTTTAGGGACCAATCACAAGATAGCAAACAGGAAACTTTATTTTTGTTGGCTATTTTCTAAGAGCAAAGGTGTAAATCTGAAATATACTGAATTTGAAACAACATTAAACTGATAAAAGCAGCAAATCTTCACATCTGAGGAGCTGGTATCAGTAAATTCAAAACTTTTTCATTAACTAATTACTTATGAACCTTAAGTGGCTCTATAATGCTAGTGAGAATAATGTAAAAAGGAATTCTAATTTCAAATGTTGATAAACTATAATCAAAGCATTTCATATTAATAAATTCTCAGTATAAGTCAAGATGGATAATTTTATTTTTATATATATATATATATATATATATATATATATATATATATATATATATATAGCAAGCAGAAAACTTGGCTGTAGTTGGTTACTTTCACAGAGCAAATGTGTAAAGCTGTAATATACTAAACTATATATTATTTACTACACTATTTCCAACAATCTGAAACTGAGAAAAGCAACAAATCTTCATATCTGGGGAGCTGGAACCAGCAAATGTTTGACATTTTGATTTAGAAATCACTAATAAAGATCAAGTAGCTATATAATTCCAGTGAGAATAATGTAAAAATCTAATTTCAAATGTTGAAAAACTATAATCAAAGCATTTCATATTGACAAATTGGATGGACAAATGGATAATATCATTAACAGCATTGTTGCAACACAACATAGCAAGCAGAAAACTTTGCTTTAGATGGATATTTTCTCAGAGCAAAGGTGCAAATCCGTAATACACTGAATATAAACAATCTGAAATTGAGAAAAGCAACAAATCCTCACATCTGGATAGTTGGAACCAGCAAACATTTGACATTTTGGTACAGATTACACCTAAAAATGAAGTAGCTATATAATGCCAGTGATAAAAATGCCATTTTAGGCATTGAAAAACTGTAATCAAAGCATTTCATGTTGACAAATTCTTGAAAGTATGACTCAGGAACTGCTAAACGTGCAGAAAAACAATCCTTTGCATCACATCCAGGGCAGCTTTAAAAAGCAAACACTCAACATCTGTAACAACAAAAATTAAGTATCTGTATAATGCTAGTGAGAAAAATGACAAAACCTGATTGAACTAAAATCAAAGTGTTGCGTTTTGACAAATTCTTGGAAGTATTAGTCAGGATGTGTAAAAAGCACAGAGTGGAAACATGCTGTAATCAGCTGTAAAGTCCAGACCTTCGCATCACATCCAGAGCAAACACTCCGAGTTATGCGAGCTGCTGTGGGACAGATTTTCTCTTCGGTTGGGGTCAGCCGAAGGGTCGCCTTCCACACATCATCATCAACGTGTGTGTGTGTGTGTCGGATCAGACAGGCGTCAGAGGCTGCAGCTTGATCTCTGACCCTCGTATACAAACGGTCACACCCAGTTCAGCTTTTAAAGGAGAACGTGTTGCGTAAGATTGTGCATCGAAAGCGAAGACTTAAGACTGCAGCAGCAAAAACAGACACTCTTTGCTGCACTTTTCAATCAAATACATCCCATTCGTATTAATTACTGCCATAACCCAGCTCATCATCTCTCTCTCATCTTCTTGACAAATTGGTTTGTCAAAGATTTTACTGCGCATCATTAAGGAATCAATATTTATTTCACTTATTTGCCCATTGAGCAGCATCAGTCTGAAATTTTAAACACTCTGTATGGAATATCTCTGGCTCCTGAAGCACTTCATGAAGTCAACAACTCCAAGCTGTAGAGCTCCAGAGATTCCCGTCTTTCTGTCTTGTTGTATTTTCTGATCACTTAACACAGCAGTCCCCAACCACTGGGCCGTGGACCGGTACTGGGCCGCACAGAAAGAATAAAAACGCTTTAGTTTTCGTTTTATTTCCTACGGAGTCTGCACGGTGTTTTATTTTTTAAAAATGACAAAATCGTCCTAACGTCACTCCCATCTGTGCTTGTTTCCTGCACTTCACTTTGTCAGTTTTCATGCTTGGCCGATAAATGAAGCCATCCATCTAACGCCCTCCAAAATTAATAAAAGAACAAATGTCTCTGGAGAGCTTCTTTGAAAAGAGGGAGAGGCAGAGACAGAAGAAAAAGTAAATACATAATACATATTTAGCAATAAAAAGTAATTTCATGTGTTTAGGACAATATTTTTGAAGCTCAAGTTCCGCAACCACATTGCAGCTACCACCCTGAGACCAGACATTGTCTTCGTGCCGGAATCCACCAAGCAGGTTGTGCTGTTGCAGCTGACAGTCCCATAGGAAGAACGCCGGGAAGAGGCCTTAGAACAGAAGTTCTCCAGATATGCAGAGCTGGTCTACAGCTGTCAACAGGCAGGATGGAGAGCAAGGGGTGTTCCAGTGGAAGTGGCATGCAGGGGTTTTGTAGGCCGTTCTTTAACTAGAGCTTTCAGCCAGTTGGGCATCGAGAGAGAGAGGAAGAGGAGAGCCACCAAATAGGCAGTAAAAGTGGTGCTTGTGGCATTTCTGACCTGCCCTGAAAATTTCAACCAAATTCGTAGTCTGTTTTTTTTTTTTTTTTTTTTTTAAAGTCATGTATTTGGCCTTTTTGCCTTTATTGGATAGGTACAGTGTAGACAGACAGGAAAGTAGGGAGAAGAGTGGGGGGAAGACGTGCAGTAAAGGGCCGTGAGCGGGAATCGAAGCCAGGCCGCTGCATGGGGGACTATAACCCCTGTACATGAGCCGCCCGCTCAACCAGTTGAACTATGCAGGCGCCCCCATAATCTGTTTTTGAGTAATGTTGCTAACAGACGCAGATCGTCACATAACTCCGCCGAGGCTTCACCTCCTTGGCGGAGTTCTAAAGAGTAGGGATGACCGATATTGGCTTTTTTATGCTGATATTGTCCATCTCTCGATTTCCGATTCCAATATCTGTGGGCTATTTAACTAATTTTAGGTAAAATCACACATCTCCTGTGGTGGAATTAACACATCATGCCTCATTTTACTGTGATGCCCCATTGGATGCATTCTCAAATGCAACAAGGATTTCCAAATGTAAACACTGTCTGTGCAGAATAAGAAAACTACTTCAAGTTAAGCTATGAAAAAGAAGCCATATTTATGCCATATTTATATTTTTTAATTGTGTCAAACAACAGTTCACACTCTCCCTCCCTCTATGAGTCGGTAAATGCCGGCGAAATCCAGGCATTATTTTATCAGTTTTCATGACAGGCAAAAAAACTGATAATGACATTGACCGATATTACATTTTTATGCCAATATCGGTGGGCCGATATTATCGGACATCCCTAATAAAAAGCATGCGTCTGTCCCCTTAGCTAGCTCCCTATCTGAATTTGTTTAATTTAGGAGGCAAGCACATCCTGAAATGAGCATCAGACCAGAAAATGGTGAAATAACGGTTGTTTTTCTCCACTCTGCTAAAGTACAATTTCTACTAAACTTTTGTTCAACTATAAATTGCAACTTCTGTTTTCCTGCAGTATTTTTAAGCTTGGAGTTCCTCTCTAAAAGGTCTGTCATGTCTGCTGCACAACAAACTGTGGAATACAGTTATTGGAAATGCTCCTCATGTAAAAGTCGAGTTATGTAATCATGGGCAAAACAGGCTTTGGATTCTTCATTATATGCAGGAACCACTGTAGTGCATTACAGCAGCTGTTTAAAATCACCATTTCTATTTTGCATCTCCTCGAGGTATTTCCTCTTATTCTGCATTCTAGATGAATTTGACAATCATAATTATTGTTCTGTCAAATGTAAAAGCTGTGAGACTGAACAAGGCAACTCAGGTATGATTCATCTTTCAGAGGAATATTTGTAAGTTTTCAGATTTTTAATGCATGTATTTCAGGCATCACTCGTGTCCTACCTTGTTGGTCACAGCGTTGATGGCTAGAGTCGGTGACGCTCCTCCTGACATGATGCAGTCCATCCTCAGAGACTCCGACTCCAGACTATAAGGAGTCGATGCCTGCAAGAAAAACAGAACAGAGGAGTGAAAAAAATCTAATATAATGTCACTCATTATGTAAAACAATCAATTAATGATGCTGCTTTAGCTTCAGAATCCTGGTAATCCAGAGACATTTAAATACAACGGCGCTATCGTTGATATTATTAGTAACATTTGTGCTTTACTTAATCTGACAAGTCTAAAAGTCTGCTGCAAGAAGGCCTTGGATAATCTAAGATTGTGTTAATTCCTTCATTTCAAGTAAAACATTTACATGATAAGACAGAGAAGATTTATATGCAGCGCTGTGCATGGGTATTAGGCACACATTTTAAACTATTTTTCATTCAAACTTCAATAAAGAGGAATTCAATCAATAGTTGGTGCATTTATAACAGCGGTGATTCTCCTCGGTGAACTTGCACAGTATTTTAAGGTGCTTTATTTATTTCAGCCTCAGAAGAACTTGATATGTCTCATTATCTGTGGGTCTTTCCTGTAAAAGAAAACTTTGTGTTCGCCGTGCTGTGATTCCCTGCCATCTGTGAGCCTAAATCCAAGCTGTTTGTATTGATATGAGCGCAGCGCAGACCATAAGCTCGGTACATCGATTTAAATCAGTGAATTGTTGCACCCTGGGGAGACGGCTGGAATGTACAGAAAACATGATAAAAAACAATAAAGTAGCCGAGACCATTTTTCTTGTTTCCTTAGGAGCTGGACGACTGAAGACAAAAAAAGCCCCACAGTAGCAAATGCATCACTTTTTATCTGATATATGCCTGTAGAAACCTTTTAGGAACCGAATTCATGATAAATTCAACATATTTCATGAATCTTTCGGCTGTGAAAGTAAAACTAAGGGCAATAATTATCGAATTAATAAAAAAGTGATCCCGTGTCACTAGCTGTGGTATTTAATTGGTATTAGGGCTGCATAGCATTGGAATATTTAGCTTTCTGGGTTTATTTAAGCATGAAAAAACACAGGAATTTTCACCATATGACTTGAATCATTCCAGTCAGACTGGGGTGATTATGTAGGGAAGTGCATCTGCATAGAAAATAAAACTTTTATTGACAAAAAAAAAAGCTGCTTGCAAAATTTTCCAGATGGTGCAACACTAGCAAATGCATCCAAAGTAGTTTTTTGCTTTTAATTTCATTCAGAGCTTTGTGTCGCTGATTTAAATGGTTAAAAAAAAAAAAAAAAAAAAAGGGTTGTGTTGCTTCATGTCGGGACTGACACGGTTTAAGGTCCGAAATATTTCCATACAACTGACACTGCATTTCTTTTTGCAACCAAATTGTCCTTTTTAGCATTCCTATCCTGTTCCTCATTCCTTTTACAGATCCTGCATGTTAAAAAACTCCTGTCTTGTTAATAAAGTTAAAATAAAACTGCTCTAGGAACCTTTAAATTAGAGTATTGTATGCCCTTTCACATCAGACATACTTCTTTTGTAGATTAGTCAAAGTAAATAAGAACCGTGCGAGTTTCCTTTGGTGTCAGGCAGCTAATAAAATTGCAGCATGATCTATTTGAGTTCATTTGTCCGATTTCACATTGCAGGAAGTGCATTCACACATAGCAATGATATAAAGTGCAGTCCATAAATAATTTATGTATAGTAAACTTTATTTTTGTTGGTTGTTTTCTCAGAGCAAAGGTGTAAATCTGAAATATACTGAATTTGAAACAATATTAAACTGATAAAAGCAGCAAATCTTCACATCTGAGGAGCTGGAACCAGCAAATGCAAAACTTTTTCATCAACTAATTACTGATGAACCTTAAGTGGCTCTATAATGTTAGTGAGAATAATGTAAAAATCTAATTTCAAGCATTGAAAAACTATAATCAATGCGTTTCATATTCAAAAATTCTAGGTATGTGTCTAGATGGATAATGTCATAAACAGCATTATTGAAATTATGAAAATGTGATGGAGTGACACTATCTAATATTTAATGGCCCATTCACAACATAAAAAGCAGCATTTTTTTGAGTATTTTCTCAGAGCAAAAGGTGTAAATCTGTAATATATTGAATTTGCAACAATCTGAAACTGAGAAAAGCAGCAAATCTTCACATCTGAGGAGCTGGAACCAGCAAATGTTTGATATTTTGGTACAAATTACACCTAAAAATGAAGTAATTATATAATGCCAGTGACAAAAATGCAATTTAAGGCTGTAATCATAGCGTTTCATATTGACAAATTCTAAGAAGTATGAGTCAGGATGGATAATATCATTCATCGCATTGTTGAAATTCTGAAAATGTGATGGAGTGACACTAATATTTAATGGACCATTCACAATATAGCAAGAAGAAAACTTTGCTGTAGTTGGTTATTTTCACAGAGCAAATGCGTAAATCTGTAATATAACTGTAGTGTGATCTATTAGTTAATTTGCCTGATTTCACATTGCAGGAAGTGCATTCACACATAGCTTAAATGATAGAAAGTGCTAATAAATGAGTTAGGCAATGCATAGTGTAGTATTGTATGTAGTATTTTCTGTACACGCATAGGTGCATAAATATTTTCTCAACAGTAACTGTGAGTCTTGTCCCTTAACACAGAACTTTTTCAAACATGCTCTCCACTGATTGGAAATATCCAGAGGAGATTGGAAATAAGGAGGGAAACGAAATATGACACAGGTTATGAGAAATTTCTGCACGTTGCAAGTTCATGATTCTTTAGTGAGCCTCCTGAATCACCAGCGCGCCCCAGGCTCAAACTATGTGAACTAGTCGAGGCGCGCTTCATTTAAATTGCTGGACACTTAAACAGCCGGGAAAGTGGACACATCACTTGCACTTGATAAGATAAATCAAGCCGTCCTCATGCATTATTCACGTCTCTAAAATGTATTCAGCAGCAGTTCATTTTCCGCTGTCCTCACAAAGAGCTAAAGGAGGGTTAACTGAGTGTGAGAATATGAGGAGCCATTCAAAGATCGATGAAGGGCTAAATTGACGGCCGCCAAATGGAAAATAAAATAATGAATAAATAAAAAATCGAGGAAGATATTTTTTCTCCTTGTCTGACTCCTTTCAGGGTTCAAGACAGCTTGCCTGCCTCTCCCAAACTGCTTACAGTAAGAGGATTGGTTGGTAACAATGCAATCTTTAATTTATGATAAACTCCAAGCAAAACGGGTTGTCGGTTCCCTGGCAGAGGCACTTAAAAAGAAGACAACGGCGAGGTGAAGAGAAGAGTGAGGAAGGCTTGTGAGAGAAAGGGGGAGAATAGGCGGCGTGATAATTGAGTGGTGACAGACGGGCAGACAGGCAGGCAGACAGACAGGCCGATGGAAGGAAGGGCATACAGGAAATGAAAGAGAGTGATTATGCTAAGGGCACCGGAGACGCAGGTACTAAACTAAATGTAGACTGCCTGTCTACACACTTATACAATGCATTTATGCGGCTGACGTTTAGCCTCCCTGCCAACTTTAAATCTCTGACTGCAACAAAACCCCAATGAAAACAGTACGACATATTTAGCCCACCTTTTTTCTTCTTTCATTTAAAAAATGAAAAAAAATTAAACAGACGGTGATACTGCCATAAATCTTAGCACTTAAAGCCTCCCTGTTTCTTCTTAGCCCATGTGACAGCCCACAGTGTGTCTGCCAGCGGTGCAAGTGAGGCGTAAGAAAAGGGGTCGAAGGGCCCATCCATGTAAGACGAGATGACAAGGCTCTGAATTAATTAATGTTTGTAATAAAAAAAATCGTTGGTGAAGAAAATATGTCTAACGGCAGCCCCGGGGCCTTCTGTGGTAATTAACTGGAACACAAGCCTCGAATACTCGCCCTCCTCCTTCTTCTCCCTCTCAGTCCTTCTTATTTCTTTCTCCCTCCGTGGATCTTGACTTTTTCCCTCTCCGTACCTTGATGTCTTTTTCTCTCTTTTTCTTTTCACACTTATTTCCATTCTTTCCCCTGCCGCGTTGTAACCTACCCCCTAACCCTTTCCTGCCTGCTTTTTTACCTCAATCCTTCCTCCAATGAGCAACATTGATTGTGCACTTTGCCGCTCCATGCCTGCATGAGTTCCCCGGAGAGGAGAAGACTAAAGCAGCGATGTGGGCAGTGGAGGAGAGACAGAGGAAAGTGTGTCAGACAAACAGAAAGATTATGATCAAGATGCACAAATGGTGACGGAGATGCTGGATGAGAAAAAGGGAAGAGGGATGACTATGATGAAAAGACTTTGCATGGTTTCTTTAATCAAACATCATAGTCTGGGGGGGAAATTGAGAAAAAAATCTCAATGGGTCAGCTGCTGAATACGACCCACAATGTGCAGTGAAAAATAGAAGGGAACTTGCATATCGGAGTGAATCTCCATTGCAAAATAGGCTTTACTGAAGATGTTTCGATGCGGCAGATCTGCTTGGTCCATCACACCGGCTGAGTTCACTAATTGGTGGCTGAGGCTTGACCGAAAGAAGCAATAAATGCTGACTGATACCGACTGTCAACACTTAACATCACTGAATTAGAGCTTTTCTAATATTTTAGATTTACTTTTTTGTTCTGGTGTTTTTTGCAGAAATTTGATTCAAAGTCTTAACGTCATGTTGCATACGGACATGTAGTATTCATCTACTTGCCAAGCAGGGAGGACGGGTCATTGAAGCTCAGCTGAGGTTAAGATCAAAAATTGTTCAGAGTTGAATACTGAGTCAGACAGAATGATTTTCATTTTGTCAACATTAGTAATGAATGTGCTAATCAAACCTTAATCCAGTCACCTTGTCTTTTCTAGCACATTTAAAACAGAAGCTGACCCAAAGTGCTTTCTGTTTAAGACAAAGGACTAACAATACAAATCTACGACAATCAGTCACAACATAAAAATCACTGAAAGGTGAAGTGAATAACACTGATTGTACAATGACGCCTGTCAAGGGGAGGAATATATTAAGCAGCCAGTGAGCAGTGACAGTTCTTCAAGTTGATGTGTTGGAAGCAGGAAATAAAGGGCAATTGTAAGGATCTGAGTGAGTTTAACCCTTTGATGCACAACATGGGTCAAAAGTGACCCATATTGTGCATCATATTCAAGGGAAAATGAGTATCTCTTGACTCATGTTGCGCATCAAAGGGTTAAGAGGGTTCAAATTTTGACGGCTGGGCGACTGGGTCAAAGGTTCTCCAAGACAGGAGGTCCTGTATGGTGATCCTGGTATACGGTGGTCAAAGATGAGCCAAGGTGGGACAACCGGCCACCCGCAACCGACAGGTGTCCAAGGCTCATTTATGCTAATGAAGAGTAATGTTTGGCCACAGAGTTCAGATCCCTCAGCAGAGACACTTAAAAACAAGCCCACAACCCTCAACAACTGAGCCACCACTACCTAGATATCATATTTTTCAAAAATAGAATCGAGAGGGAACATGTATAGAGAGAATAAAACAGGCCCTAAGATAGAACCATGGGGGACGCCACATTTAATGGCAGCAGAGGATCATGAATAGAAGCATATTATGAATAAAATGATTCTGTCTCCAAGGTAGGACATGAAACCTTTAAACACTGAACTCAGTAGAACAATTTCTCACTCCAGATGTTTTTAAAGAACATTGTGGTTGCCATGATGTTGAGGAAACAGACAACTAAATGCACAATACTCAGAGATACTTCAAGAAGTTCTCCGCCTTACCAGAAAACAAAGATTGTTCTTGTGTTATGTTTCAACATAGTCTTCTTTAACTTCAAGCTTGCTATCCTAAAAAAATGGCATCTTGAGCCTTCAGATACTCCTTGGCAGCATGGATTACTTCATCATCAGTCTGAAAATGGCAACCACACAAGTGGGATTTCAGTTTGGGAAACAGGTAGAAGTCAGGCGGTATAGGTCGGGTGAGTAAGGTTCATGAAGAAAAAGCCATATTTTGGTACTTCTGCCACCGATACTGAGTGGATGGGTACGCTGTAACAGCAGCCAGCTTTCCTCTCCTTTTTTCTTTGATTGCTTCGTATACAGGTTCCAGGTGAGGCAGAGAACTTTCTGAAGTACTCTCGTAAAGCCAATTCGTGTTTTTAACATCAGAAGGGGAACATACATTTCGCTACCCTTTCAAGTCCGCAAGGAACTGTGTGTAAACCTTTGCAGGTGTTGGTGAATGTGTACATGTCTGGAAAACAAAAAATTAATACTTGTGTTGAGGGGAAGCTGTGCGAGGACATTTGACGTCATCCACACCAATCAAAAGAGTTATAAATAAAGCAGCTGCTGTTGGACTTATGAGGCTTAATTTTGGCGCGATTTCCACTGATGGCACCCAAACAAAGTGGGAAGTTCCAGATTCTCCAAAAAAACTCTGTACTGTCTAACTCCAGCTGCAAGTTATTCCACAGACACACCCTAGGAATAATCACTTGCAGGTTGCTATAGCACAATCTGTAGCTAGCTGCTATACTAAAAAGTGCAAACTCACAACCGATCTCCCTGAAATATTCATGACAGTGTTTGATGTGAAGGGTAGCGGGCTGATGAAAACCCTATTTGTAGTGTGAACAGAACCATGTGTGCGTCTGCCGTCTGCGTTCAAATTCCCCATTGGTCAGCACGCGCAGATCCAAAGAACCTTGAAGTGGCCTTAAAGTGAGCGTCAAAACAACAGCGATGACAGCAGATGGAGGTGACACCAGACTTGTAATACATCACGGCACTCGCTCTGCTCCCCTTTTTGTATTCAGATCCTCGGGTTAATGACTGAACACCGGTCGCGTTCTGCCAAGTCGATGCAGGGTTACATATATTTATAGCCTCCGCTGCTGTCAATCAATTTCTCAAAACCAATTTTCATTCCTACGTCTGTGTTCTCACATCTATCCTGCAGCTCGTTCCTGCTGTTTCTCTGGCATCTGGAAAAACTACAATTCTAGGAGCCTGCGGTTAAAACGGATGAATATATGTTTGCAGCGTTGTTTAATTGCAACTATCGGCTAAAAGAAAAAAACTGACGATTATATGTTTCTATAAGACAGAGGCGTCATTCCCAGCAATCTCCTGTTGGAGGCAATCCAGTAACGAATCAGTCAATATTAATCGAACAGCACACAGCGAAGATAACCCCACCAGTTTGACCCAGCCAGGGGAAAAGGAGTGTAATCTTTGCTGCTTTTGTGGCTTTAAAAATGTAACAATTGAACAAGAAATTCAAGTTTTTGGGGTATGGCAGAGATTTAGTGCAGCTGCTCTGCTAAGGCGGCGCTCACGCTGTGCCTCCCGTGTAGACGAGGTGTTACACCGTGTCTACTCAGCAGCTACGGCGCTCCATCTGTGTCTATACATGAGGCGTTCAGGCACACCATCACTGTAGTTTATGTGCAAAACAAAAGAAAACAGAGTTGAAGTGTATCGAAGTCGGGCTGTGAATAGTGCTGAAAAATGTGGATCAAATCCTTTTTGTCATTAGACTGTATAGAGACCCTTAAAAACATGCTAAAACACACAAAAAACTACCAAAATTTGTGCCTTACAGTAGGGGAAAATGCTGGTAATGAGTTCAAATTAAACACATATCCATAAAAACTTAATTTTTCACCTTCATTTTGTGTTTAGAGTCGGCTTCTCCTGGCGACTGGCATACATGTGAAAACCGCAGATTTAAATAACACTCTGAGAGTTTATCATCTCAATCATGTAGGCCATTATGTGGCCAAACTGAATGCAAACTGAACTCTATTACTAATTTGACTGGGGAATGTCTATAAGATTTTAAGGAAACTTGCCACTTCATAGACCATAAACAATAATAAATTATCATATGACCACTCACAAAACCCATATTCTCCATATACTATATTGCTTGCATTGTTCTAAGTCACAAGTGTCTGTGTTTAACCATCCATCCATCATCTATACACCGCTTAATCCTCATCAGGGTCGCGGGGTCTGGAGTCTATCCCAGCTGACTTAGGGTGAAGGTAGGGGACACCCTGGACACATAGTCTATCACAGGAATACATATAGAGACAAACAATTACATTCACACCTACAGACAACTTGGAATCACCAACTAACCTCAGCATGTTTTGGACTGTGGGAGGAAGCTGGAGAACCTGGAGAAAACCCACACATGCACAGGAGAACATGGAGACTCCATGCAGAAAGATCCCAGGAAGGCCAGGATGCAAACCAGGGACCTTCTAGCTGCAAGGCAACAGTGCTAACCACCGAACCACTGTGTTTAACCAGCATTTTCTAAACATTTTGTCAATACCATACCCAAGCTGCTATGTTTTTGTATCCAGGAAGATCACTACGGTTTCAAGCAAGACAATTTTCTACAGACCAGTGATCATGCACATAACAAATAATAATAGTTGTTTTTTATTTTTTTAAAATGTGACTAAAACAAATAAAATTAGCTTTTATTGCTGAATCTGTGTGTATTTTTTCTTCTGTTTTAGCATCAAGTCTCTCCGCTTTTCAAAGAAGCTCTCCAGAGACGTTTTTATTAATTTTGGCAGAGCTTAGATTGACAGCTTCATTTAACGGCATGAAAACTGAGTCAAGTGTGGGAAACAAGCACAGATGGAAGTGATGGGAAGATGATTCAGTAATTTTTCAAAATAAAAAACCATGCAGACTCTGCCTGAAACAAAATAAAAAACATGAAAAGCACTCAGAGAGCACAGCACTCCTCCAAGACTGCTCATTCCCTGACCTTGCACTTAACACAGGTGTGTGTTATGCATGTGTACGTTATGTACGGATACCGAATCACGTGACCTAAATATGCAGCGGGCGGCGGGAATTGATGGGACTCAGAAACACCTCCACAATTTAATTAATTGTTCCTTATATCATTTCCAATAAGTCTGCAGCAGTGGATTTGTAGTAGGATTGTAATCATGTGATCATCAGCAGGCAGCTGACGTGGCGTTCACTTGTTGTCATGGTTACAGTAATGCCGTGCCGCTATCTCAATGGGAAAGTCCTAAACAAATCTGTGGATCCAGACTATAAGCCGCATCACTGCCAAAATCTAATCACTTGATCCTTGTGTCATTTCTGACCTTCCCTGGAAATTTCACCCCGATCCGTTTGTCTGTTTTTGATTAATGCTGCGCATAGACGGAAGGAAGGAAGGATTCACGTACGCTGATCATCACATCACTCTGAGGCGTTCCTTGGTGGAAACAAAATGTTTTTCTTCTTTCAGTGCTGCCGGGTACCAAATGACCCTCGGCCCGGTGGTTGAGGACCGCTGTCTTAAAGCATTAAGAGACACTGCAATCATGGGAACGGAATAGAAACAATCTGAAAACACAATGCCGGAGGCTTCCGGTGTCACTGGTGCAAAGTCACAAAAAAATCATTTGAAACCATCAACGAAATGATAACCTGCATGTTGTGTTATTTCAGACACATTTTCTGTTCCAGAGCAAAACATCTTATCAACTTTTGCATTTCCATGAAACGCTGTACAGGCATTCAGGATCCCCAGATGTTGAACAAAGTCGATGTTTGTGGTTTTAAGTGAGTGAGTGAAAACTACTGAACAGATTGTCGTGACATTTGGTCCAGATATTCCTGCTTGCCTCAGACTACTATAAATTACTTGGCGATCTTCTCACTTTTCATGTCACACCATCGTCTGGTTAAAATCCTAATTTGTCCGATGGTGTGATAGATGAATAAATACCTGCCATCAGTCTCAGCTGTGCTTTGTGTTTAGGGCTAATTAGCTGATGTGAGCACAGCCTCTCAGAGCTGCTAGCACGGCTGCAGACTCCTGTTTCTTTTTGGTTTTAAAGGCACGTTATTGGCCTGCTGTTCTATCCAGGCATCATTAGAACATGGGAATAGGAGACAGATTGTTAGTCTGTTCACACATCTCTGTAGCATCTCAGGTGTACGGAGCAGCTTTTCCCAATCAATTGTTTTTCTGTTCATGTTTGCAATCTTAGAGCAGAATCAACGTGTCCTCAGACAACGTCAACAAAATCTCTGCTTGTGCTCTTTCAACGACACTAAGAAATACTTCATCTAAGGATATGGAAACGCACCTTTAAGTCTGATCCGTACAGATGTCAGTGGGCTACTGAGCGCTGTGCCACCACAAGTGTGAAGAAGGAGGATTGTACAGAAAGCTACGGTTGTTACTCACCCGTTCTCCAGAGCGTGGTCTCTTCTTTGGCCTGCTGGGGACTGTGTCTTCTTTAGGGTTGGTGTCTATGGCCCAGTAGGAACCCTGAACGGTGACCCCAGAAACAGACATGTCAGCCTCATGTTTGTGTGTTTCGCCAGCACTTCTCATTGCTCTGTGGGTTCAGGTACAGAGTTCTAATTCTTTTTCATCTGTCTTTTAATAAGGAAAAAATCCACAAATCACCCCTTCAGTATAAAAAGTACAGAATTTAGATTTTTACGATTGCAAATACAGAAGTGTACCTTATTTATTCAGAATAAAGGCAGCAAGAATTCAATTAATGAACCATTCATTTGTGAGAAACGCTGTCAATAAGTACAGAAACTCATGTCTTAAAATGCAAAATCCAGATTTGCAAGCTAACTTACAGATGAGAGCTTGAAATTATCTTTCATTATGGTGCTTGAGTCAATTTATTTAGCCAAATAATGTATCTTTAGACAATTTTACTGAGGCCCAGAAAGCAAACGACATTAGTTATCCATGCACAGTGACAAAAGCGGAGTCATACAGGTTACAGGAGACAACATATGACAGATATAATGTCACAACACAAACACAAAAATCTAGATTTCAAAACAAGATTAACAGAACTCAGAGCGCATGTTGTAATAAACCAAGAATTTACGATGAATTTGGAAATAAGCAACCAACCAACAAAACCTTAATTGTCAAAAATCAAAAACCTGTACATGTAAATATCTAGAAAATCACATCTAGAAATCAAGAACTGATAATTGGGCATTACTAATTTATAGACCAGAATTTGCTCAGTGGAGACAAAATCTAAAAATCAAAGGGATTTGGATCGAGCTTGTTTGTTTCCTTCAGTACAATATCTGATATTTTTTAAAACTCCTAAATATCCTGCAGCTGTAAACTCTGCACATTTGCAAGGAAAGCAGTCAAAACTTTCACAGTTCTGGACACAAAAGATCTTCTGGCACCCATCGCCAATCACTCAAACTCCTTTTAGACTACGAAAACATTAACCCAGGGATGACCTTCAAAGTGAAGTCTGGGTTTGAACTTTTCTTCAGGATATTTTCTCTAAAACCATTTCTGACAAATCAGTAGTCAAAACCCACTACTGATCTGAGAATACACAAGAAAAAAATCAACCCTCTCTATTGTATTCCTCGACAAGCACCAAACATCACGGCCTCCGATAGAAGAGAAGAAAATCTAAAAAAAAATTAAGTAAAAGCTTCTTTCTGACCTTGAAAGACTTTTAATTTCCTGAGAACTACAGTTTCTTCCATTTAAAAAGAAAAAGCTGTCATTCTACTTCACAACTCCATTCATTTACATATCAATTCCCCAGTTTTAGATAATGTCGCAGTCAGAAGTGGAAGATTTGAAAACATATATATCATTAACTGCAGCCTGTATTTGTTAATATCTGCATTCTTTTTGTCTTTTGTCTTTTTGTCTAATTATATCCTAGCAGGGTTAAAATCATCACATTTTCAGAGTACTTCCATCTGTTCTCATGCGAAAAGTAACTCTGCTTATTGCTGCTACCATAAGTCTCATATTTTTCTCACTTCTTCCGAGCGAAGCAGCTTCATTCTCCTTAACGGGAGGAACTAAGTGTGACTAAACAGAAAAAGTGCAGTAGATGGATGCCTCGCATCCCACAAAACCAGTGCATCTGTTGTTCTTCCAGTTCTGGATCAAATCAGTTTTCTCTCGGTTTCGTTTTCCTGCATGCTCCTGCTTCCTTTCCCCTGAAAATCCACTGAAATCCTTTTGATACACAACGTTAAAACACAGCAGCCTCCAAAATAAACACATACAATGAGAAAGGAGGAAATCAATTGCTTTTAGGTCCTTGATTTCCTCCCGGTCTGATTTTTCTAACCCCCCCGCCCCTCATCTTTCATTTCTTTCCTCTCCCCTCCCAAGGAGGTCCAAAGCTGCAGACTGAATTGAAGAGGTTCATCTAGGCCACACATACACACAGCTCATCTCTCAACATATATCTCCCCTATTCTTGCCTCTTCTCCTCCCCCTGTCTCTCAGTCCCACATCACTGAGCAGTACACAGCCAATTAAAGTTAGCACATGCATGATTTAGCTTCTCCCCTCTCTCTGTGGCTTCAAACAGAGCATGTCCATTCAACTTCTACACACACAGATGACCTCCCCCCACGCCGAGGTATCGACCACTTCGATCCACGGTGTGAATTAAGGTGCTAGTCAGGTCCAAGTCCGGCTAATCAGGGGGGAGCCGCTCTCTTTGTGTCTTTGCAGACTATAGGCCTCCACTCAAGCCCAAGGATTTTGTTTGAATTATTTAAACCTTCTTCCCCCCTAATTCATTTTTCAATGGCTCCAAAATCCCCGCAGCCTGGAGAAATTCCTCCTCCTCCTCCTCCTGCTCCTTCACCACCCTCCCCCTCATCCCACAAAACAAAATGAGCCAGAGTTTTGAGAGCTCAATGAAAAGTTTTGGGCTTGTTAAAAAAAAAAAAAAAAAAAAAAAAAAAAAAGTGATGGATTGTCTCTCAATAATCCTGTGATGAGTCGAAATGCAGACATTTGAGCTTTTATTAAAAAATCGTGTAGGGACAGGCTCCACTGATCAACTGTAATTATATACTTTCCTCCCCCCTCGTCTGAGCGACTCCCATTCGGCACAAACAAGGACTTGACAAATTGTTGTTATCAAACCGGCACTAGAAACTCCAAACTAAACTCTGCTTCCCGACCAACAGAAGTAGCAGCAGCGAAACATATCTAAAGCTTCCTGTGATTGTGTCCACCAGAGAGGAGAAACAGCCCCTAATAAAGCAGAACAGATGCGTGAAAGGCCTTGCATCTGAAGGAGTGTACCTACATATACTTATTATTCATTACTCCCTGTACCACATTATTACTTGGCAGAATCAATATCGCAGGAGCCACAGAAAACAGAGAAAGCGGCATTAGGCATTCAGCACAGCCGCTTTATGGAGTTAAAAAATGGTTTTAAGTGCAGACACTCTTGTGTGTGTGTGTGTGTGTGTGTGTGTGTGTGTGTGTGTGTGTGTGTGTGTGTGTGTGTGTGTGTGTGTGTGTGTGTGTGTGTGTGTGTGACAAAGAAACAGTGTGTTGCACTTATGCACAAGTGCACACGCATGTGGCACAAGGCCAACGAAACACGTGAAGTCACCTCGGCCTCATTCACAAGTTCCGCGAGACAGAACTGCGTCTTCATTGTGTCATTGTGTGGCAGCGGCGTAATTCAGGCCGAGCTTTTCAGTCGTATTATGTTGTTCGGGAAATACTTACTTTTCCAGGGTCGTCTTTGGAACGAGGCACTTTGAGAAAACACTTGTTCAAGGACAGGTTGTGTCGTATAGAATTCTGCAGGGAGAGACAGGCGGAGAGAGAGGAAGGGAAAGAAAAGAAGAAAGAGGACAAAAAATAAAGTGAATTAACAAGAAATCTACTTTTTCAACATTTACAGTTACTTTACTGCATTATCCACTCATTGTTGTCCTGTTCTATAGTGGTCATTGCAATGGCAGCTCCTTGCTTTTTCCAGTTTTTGTTAAAGGATAGGTTCGAAACCAATGCAATAACAGTTTGGGACCCAGCACAGCGCAATTTCTTCTTCACTCTGATGTAGAGCAGAAAGCAGCTGGTGATGAAGGGAGGCTGCAAAAATATGGAATCAAGACCAGCATTAACACTGCTAGTAGGAAAATACTGTGTTTTTTGGGACAAATCTGTATCTTACCAACAATTAGCATGCACTGCCCTTGTGAGACTTGCTAGCTTAACCCTGTGAGGCCCAAATATTGAAAAAAAAGATAAATACATATAATTAAATAAAACAAAAAAGTATTACATATACACACACATACATCCCACCACTAATATATATGTATATATATATATATATATATATATATATATATATATATATATATATATATATATATATATATATATATATATATATATATATATAAATAATCTAATTAATTACAGGCTTCTTAATTAATTCAAATAAATTCTGGTTGACAGTTGAATCAATGAATAGACATATACATGTTTATAATTTAAAATTTACAATTTTAAAATGGGACATATAGAAAAAAGTTATTTGGATAACTTAAAGCCTGGATTTAGTTAGTTTTTTCCATTGTACGGAACATAACAAAAGCATAAGTAGTTCAAAGACCTTAAAAAAGTTGAAAATCCAGATTCATTCTATTTTCATAGTTTCTGGGTCTGATCAATGGTGTCATTTTGATGGTTCTGTTTTTTAGGTATATAAATTTTTATTTATAAAAAAAAAAATTCATAAACTAAGAGTTTGTAATTAAGTTATTAAAAGACAGATATTTTTGTAGTTTAACTTATTACTCTGCCGAGGTTCTGCCTCTTTGGCAGTGTAAAAACGTAAACCACAAAAATGTTTTTCATTTCTATTTATCTGCATTTTTCATCTGTCTGCTACATTCACAGATTACTGCAAACTCAAAATGCAATTATAGCAATTATATTCAACATTTTACGACTTTTTGTAAACTAAAGCACTTTCAGTGTCTTCCAAAGTGGTCTATTATGGGATAGCTACACCATTATCCATTAGCATATATATATATATATATATATATATATATATATATATATATATATATATATATATATATATATATATATATATATATATATATATATATATATATATATATATATACACATATATATATATACATACATGCATATATACATATATATCTGCATCTTCCCAACAATTAAGATGCATTGCCCCGTAAGACTTGCTAGCTAGCTTAACCATGTAAGACCCAAATATTGAAAAAAATTTGCAAAAAATAAATTAATTCAAATAATAATAATAATGTATACATACAGAAACCCAAATATATGAAAGAAAATGTGCAAAAAAAGTTTTAAAAAATTATCCATATATAAGCCCAAATATAGAAAAAAAACTAAAAATATCTTTTTTTTTTGGTAATTTTTTTCTAAATTATATATACATAACTGAAATATAGAAAATAATTTGCAAACAAATGAGCAAAAATAATATAGCTATATATAGAAATAGAAAACAAGAATTAAAAAAATAAGCTGATGTATTTTTGCAACAGTAGAATTCTGTGTTTTTGGGGACAAATCTGCATCTTCCCAATAGTTAAGATGCATCGCCCCTGTGGGACTTAGACCCAGATAAAAAGTCTTTCCTCTCTTTATCGCGTCAAACAACAAGAAAGTCACAGCAACACACGACTAAACAGCAAACTGTCACGTCTCTCGTGCAGACAGGTCTGTTGATTAAAACCAAATCTGTTCTGTTGTACAAACCTGAAACTAAAAAAAAGAAAACAGGATGCTGAAATGCACTGGGCATAGATGGAGGCCAAGCCAGAGGGACGCTGTGAGCTGGGTGATAATGTCAGCGGTGGGGCGCTCTGGGGTACGCTGCATTTTTTTGAATATGTGACCAGGTAAAACTTAAAAACTCACTTTTTTTGAAGCATATAACAAATTCAGTTTTAGCCTTAATGAGGGGGAAGCTGTTATTTCTACAGTTTGTAACACCTCCTATTGTTTGTGTGTGAGAGAGGAGGCAGAGGAAAGAGAAAGAGAGACCCACAGCAGTGTAGCGCTAACCTGGCATGAACCTGTTTTCCCTTCAGGCTCCCGTTCTCCACTCATCTGCTGCTGCTAATTAATACCACTGGGGAGGAGGAGGGGAGAAGACAGAGGGATGGGAGGAATTCTCTCTCTTTCTCCCAGAGTTCTTACTGCTCAACACTGGCTTTGTTTCGTCTATGAAAAAAAAAAAAAAACACCTTCTCTGTCTCTAGCGCACCACAACAGCCCGGTCCACCTCTGCCTCGCCCGGCTCCTCCTGGAGAAATGCTCCAGCAGTTTTTCGGCTGCTCCGCTTATCGGGTCACTGGCTGTTTGTGGCTGTCCATCAAGGAAACATGTGGCAGTCCGGGTGATGAAAAAGGCGACCGGCTCGCCACGCAGCCATCTGTTCAGAAATAAAACTTTCCTGCGGGTTGGCAGTGGTGGATCATTAACACAGAGTCCCATCTCTTCAGCAGTCAGCCTGCCTTAACTTTACCAACCCACTGTTTGTTTATCTGCACACTCTTTTTTATTATTACTCAAGCACTTTTTGCACACCTGTACGCTACCTGCAATGTCTGCACAACTCTGTGTATTTCAGGCTTTGCACACTATTGTACTTTTACCGTGTGTGTGTGTGTGTGTGTGCGCGCGCGTGCGTGCGTGCGTGCGTGCGTGCGTGCGTGCGTGCGTGCGTGCGTGTGTGTGTGTGTGCGTGAGTGTGTGTGTGTGTGTGTGTCCTCTGCTAGGTAAAGTTACTGACATTAAAAGTCTCTTTTCGGCCTAAATTTGCTCTCCTCATCAAGTTTGGTGTAAATTTTTACCCCACTGTGTCCCCTAATAGTAAACTGAGGGCTTAAAGCAGGGGTGTCAAACATGAGGCCCACGGGTCAAAAGCGGCCCTCCAGAGGGTCCAATCTGGCCCTCAAAGTGTAAAGACTACAGAGAAGACATTAAGTGCAGATTGTAAATTAGTAAAACTATAAATTTAAAATAATTTCTAGACCATGACAAGTTGTTTTGATCATGAAGTAAAATACTAGATTGTTCTTTGTTCTTTTGTCATTTTGTGTCCCATTTTTGTAATATTTTGTCTTGTTTTTGTTGTTTTTTTGTCAGATTTTTGTCTGACTTTTGTCATTTGTTTCATGTTTTTTGTCATTTTGTTTCTTGCTTTTGTAATTTTATTGTCTATTTTCTGTCGTTTGTCCATTTTTTTGTCGCTGTGAAATTTTTTTTGTTTCCTGTCATTTGTCTCATTTTTGAAATATTTTGTCTCGCAAACTTTCTCTTTTATTAGAAAAACAGTTCAGTGAAAAGTGTTTCTGAAAGCATCTGAGGTGAGACTCTTATCTGCTCCAAACTCAGCCTGCAGTTCAGCTGCAGGCTGAGTTGAGCTGAAAAGAGTTGAGCTGAAAAGTTCCTGATATTTTGTTGCGTTTTAAACTTCTTTTTTTCTTGTTTTTACAGCATCTGGTTAGAATGATTAGAACAGTTTATTTCTGATGATGATAATTTATAAATGAGATGTACAATTAATACAGTTTGATGAAATATCCTGGTTTTAAGCTTAGTTTTTGTTAAATATCATGGCGAAGCCTGCAAGTCATAGATGCTTGCTTTGATAATGGTTTAATTTTGATGACTTTTTAAAATACAAAAGGTTGTGGCTAACAATATCCCAGTAGCACTAAACAAACTACAGCTACAAGACTACAAATCTGATCTTGATGTGAGACTAAATATCATCTGAGATCGTGGAAATTGTAGTCATACCATAATATAGCTCACCTTCCTAGTCTCCCTGGTGGCTTGGAGAGAATGACTGCCTCTATTTCGTGTTTATTTCTGAAAATGTTTCTTTATCTTCCCTAAAATATTGTTGATCAAAGACGTATCACTTCAGACGTATTTAACTTTAACTAAGCTAAGTATTGGGTCAGTTACAGCTTTAATGGTTCGATTTCATTTGCATTTCCTGTACTTTTAATTTACAGTACGGTGATCTTGGTATGCATATTATCAGCGCTTCATTTCTAACGTTTAGGAGGCTTTGCAGAATTAAGTTATATATTAAAGTGGGCAGACACACTCTCCGTCTCTCTCTTAGCCACCCACATGTATCTAAAAAAGGTCAATGACACATAAAACTGATTCTTTCTCTTGTCACCGATGGGAAGTCTGAAATAAAGAAAGAAGCAAAGAAAAGAACCAAGACTATTTTTTTCACACAGCTAGCTGCAAGGACGTACAAATGCTGCGTGCGTATGTGGGCGTCTTTCTTTGTATGACTGCGTACAGAAGGAGAGTGTCCTTCCATCCGGAAAACATCAGTCTGAGGCGGCTCGTGTGCACGAAACCTCACATACCGACGTCTTCTTCCCTAAATGTTACAGAGGCAGTAATCCCTCAGTGAAAGTGAACAGTCATCATCAATAAATGTACTGATTAGCAGCACTGTGAAGTAAGATAATGAGATTCACTGCTGCGTCCTCCTTCCACCCACTCCCTCGCCCTGCCTGATTAATGAGCGTTTTGGGCCGGGGCCACGCCATTCCCGCCCAATAGGTGATGGATCACACCGTCACGGGCATCATGTGCGACTGTGTCTTTGTGTGAAATGTGGGAAGGACACTGATTGAATCCCAGAACGTGAAAAAAAAAAAACTACATAAGATGAGGTGACAGCAGCAAAGATAGTACAAACATTTAAGGAATGAAGCATAAAAATTAAAAGAAACCAAAATGCACAGAAGTACTAGTTCTAAAAAATCACTGGTGTTGCATACATTTTTGATGGAATATAAACACAAACTGCAGTAGAGTCGGTGTTTGTTCTCTGCACTAGCAAACATACTCAAGGCAAAATGATCAATGTGTGCGTGTTTCTGTTTTCATACATGTACAATCTTACTGCCAGCATATTGCTAATTTCATTAACAAAGACACAAAAACAGCTTCTTCCCCACTGCCATCACGCTAATAAACAGCTGAGCCATTCCTCCACACCTGTACAACAGACATTATTCCATGGATTTACTGGATATGTACAGTACTTTTTGCTCCATGAACAGCATTCTCTGCTTTTTGCACTGCATCATGCAATTATCATGTTGCACTACTGTGTTTATTTATTCCTTTCTAGCTTGTAAATATCTGTATATGTAGTGTTATATTTATTTTTATTATGACTATGTTTTTCTCCCTGTTCTTCTTTCTATAGTTTCTTTATTTTTATTATTCTTTTTCCATATTACTAGGGTGACACCAACAGCTGAGACAAAATTCTTTGTATGTTGTGTACACACTTGGTTACTAACCCTTGTGTTGTCCTGGGGGTCAAAACTGACCTGGTTTAAAGTTTGAAAATGTGGAAAAAAAAATTTTCACAGTGAAACTTCTGATGTCCACATTTTCAACATTTTTGGGAAATCTTTGAACATTTTTTGGTGAAAAAAAAGAAATGTTAAAAATGTTTCTTGAGAACATTCACAAAAAAATCTGCCAAAATCCAGCAAATTTGTTTTATTTTTAGGATTTTTTTGGAAGATTTTTACTCATTTTTAAAAAATACTTACAAGAATTGTCTTGCAAAATTTGGGAGACTTTTTAAAATAAAACTTTTAGGGCAAACTTTTAAGGGATTATTGGAATTTTCTTCCTGAAGGTTTTGCAAATTTTCAGAAATTTGGAGAATTTTTTTGCAGAATTTTTGGATTTTTTTCAGACAAGGAAACAATATTTTTTGGTGCCTTTAAATGAGGACAACAGGACGGCTAAAGCTGATTCTGATTCTAATTATATTCTGCCACTTAAATTAAACAAACACTTATTCATTCTCTAATTATGTGGCATCAGAAAGTTACTTTAAACCAGTACAGAAAGATAAAAAGTACAGATATTTTGTGTAATTTATTATGCTCGACTAAGAGCGTGTACATGCACGGCTATGCGTGATCACACTGTATACATCATTCTGACTGTGGACGCACCTGCAGGTACAGCTCCCACAGCTCCTCCTGGGTTTATGAGCGATTTTTAGAGACTGGAGATTAAGAGTTCTATCGCAGCAAAATAAGGTCAAACAGCAGTTTTTATGTACTTATTATTAGATATGCGAGGCTGTGTACATTATGTGCCTGTTTACTAACGGATGCTGCTGCTGTTTAACTGCAGCGTCCTGGACTTGACGAGGTTAGTTATATAAGGCAGGGCTCGATAAGCATGGATGAATTTTTGACAAAATGCAATGTGATATAATGTGATGTGTGACAAAAAGTCAGGTTTTGGAAACATGCTTTCGGGTGGGGAAGGAAGACGGAGGAAGAGATTGTGTTTATATGTGTGGATAAAATAAAGAAGGTGATCAAAGAAGTAGAGGAAAATGTGACGTGGATGTGGATACGAGCAGCAGAGGAAGATGCAGGTTAAAGCAGCCAGAAGGATTTTCTGGCCAAAGGCATGAAGGTTGCTTCGTGTGTGTGTGTGTGTGTGTGTGTGTGTGCGTGCGTGCGTGGGGGGGGGGGACCAAGGAAACAGGTCACATGGAGAAGAGTGAAGTTACATAAGTGGGTAGGTTTGGAAGATTTGGGTCATGGCAGCTGAGTTAAATAGAAAGTGGCAACATGAGATGGCATTTCCTCTAAAGTGAACTCAACAGTCTTGAAAAGCAAATGTTTCACAAGCATTTTAACAAAACAGCTCTGATTAAAGTGAAACGCTTGATTGGTGAACATACAGTAAAGCTGCAAATTTGGAGGAATAAACAATTTATCTATTTGATATTAATGTAAATATGCAAAGTAAACTGAAAAGTGCAACATTTGCCTCTAAATTGTAGGGAAATATAAGCATAAAGCAGCAAAAAAATTAAAATACAGAAGTACAAATACCTTAAAATTATACTTAAGTGCAGTACTTCAGTAAATGTATTAACTTTACTACTCGTAAATCAAATCAAATATATAAACAGAAAGTGGCACTGACTACCAAAAGCACATAACTGAGGTGAAAATGATCAAAAGACATTTAACCAAATATTAGCATTTCTGTATAAGCATTTTTGACAAATCAGATTTTGTCATAATTTATAAATCTATGAAAAAAACAAACTGCATGACAGTTTTTTTTTGTGATAGATGCATGTGTTTCAGTGGTTCCATCATAAAATTAAGGTGTTTAAGTGTATGTAAGCTTTTCTTCACGACTCTAAGTAAAAACTGACATTTTGAACATTTGCTTTAATCATTCTTATTCTTGTAAGTAATGAAAAACTACACTTTGGCAGGTTATAGATTTTTAACATAAATCAGGTACCTTTTGTTGCTTCAGCCAGCTGTGGGCCTCCATATTGGATAGGAAATAACAAAAAAGGAGTCTGTGATTTGTTAACTAGTCAACCAATCAATTTTGTGCTTTTACTAAAGTAGAAATTTGACTGTAGGATGTTTATTTGGACTTTGATATTGTAGTAGTGTTACTTTGGTTTAAGTACAAGATCAAAGTACTCGTTATACTACTGTTAAGGACAGGCCGGTGACTGCGGGTGCTGAAAGTGATCAATTAACATTAAAAAATCTACGGTTATTAACCACCGTCCTCACCCTCGAAACCCCAGAAGTCCGCTTCTGAACGACTGAATGTTGGACAGTTGCGACTGAGCGTTGGAGAGTCGAGCGAGCACTCGTCACGCTCCAGCAACAGTCCTTGCAACTATGTTTTTGTGCTGCTGGAACAACTATTCAGTGCGCTCACAGAGCAGAAAGTCCCCCTTGTGAGGACACTTTTTGGCTCCTGAATACTGCACGTGCCCAGTTTTTATGTGCTCGGGTTTGGAGACTAATTAAACGCCAGAGGCTTGGAAGGTCAGACGGACGCTTGTAACTGTAGCAGTGTAGAGTCTATACAGATAAGCCTGATATGTGACACACTAGAATATGGAATTTGCATCCAGATATACAGAAATAATGGAATGAGTATTTTAACCATTTGATGCACTAAATGGGTCAAAAGCGACCCAAATCCAATGGAAAACGGGTATCTCCTGATTCACACTGCACATCAAAGGGTTAAAAAAATGGCCATTGAGTAATACTATGCATTGTGGATGAAGTGGAGGCCATGCAGTCGTCTGATCACAACCATTTCGATACAATCAAATAAAGTGCTCAAATCATCCTGCTTAAATGCTTGCTCAAAGGGAACTGGATTGTTGGGTTCTCTGCTTAAAATCTGTACGGTCTTCACCTGACTATGTGAAGTGCTACGAGATGACAAGCAGTCGTGGAAAAAATGATTAGGCCACCCCTGTTTTCTTCAATTTCCTGTTCATTTTAATGCCTGCTACAACTAAAGGTACATTTGTTTGGACAAATATAATGATAACTAAAATAACTGATAAGAGTTTAGTTTAACCCTCGTGTCGTCCTGCGGGTCAAAATTGACCCCTTTTAAAGTTTGAAAATGTGGGAAAAAAACACATTTTCACAGTGAAACTTCTGATGTCCACATTTTCAACATTTTGGGGAAATTTTTGAACATGTTTTGGTGAAAAAAAAAATGTTTCTTAAGAACATTCACAAAAAAATCAACCGAAATCCAGAGAATTTCACTGGATTTTGGTAGTTTTGTGAATGTTCTTAAAGAAAATATTAGAAGTTTTACTGATATATATATAATCATTTTAGAATTTAGAATTTTCTTGCCAAATTTGGGGGATTTTTTTTAAAATAATACTTTTAAGGCGAAACTTGCAAGGAATTATTGGAATTTTCTTCCTGAAGGTTTTGCAAATTTTCTGAAATTTGGAGAAGATTTTTTGCTGAATTTTTGACTTTTTTTCAGACAAGGAAACAATATTTTTTGGTGTCTGTAAATGAGGACAACAGGAGGGTTAAGAGATGATATCAGACATTTTCCATGATTTTCCAGCTTTTAGGATTCCATGTTTTCTTTTCTGTCTGTTTTAGTCACAAAAAGTTCTAAAATAAAATGTCGCTATATTGACACAAACAAAGACGCATGCATGTGCTCTTATTTTCATGTCCACAACACAATCAATGTCTCCTGGTTTGTAAGTAGGGCTCTGATTGGACTATTATTGGATGTAGAAACAACGTTCCCTCTGGTTGTCCGCTTCATAACCCTGGTGCTGTTTTTGGTGTTTGACTACAACCACTTTTGACCACGAATAACGGTTACTAAATTACAGCAGGAGCATCACTTATATGACCATAAAACTTCACAATGAATCATTCTTCTTCAAACCAAACTTCAAACATTTACAAGAATACATTTAAAAGATGTGTGAAATCCAACATTTTGGTCCTTTGTGGTTTTTGAGATGCTGGGAAAAAGATAAACTGTAAATTCACTTGGTAAGGAGTGACAGGAAGCCTTTGAGTCTCTACTAGGCAAGGTAATCCTTCATGCCTGTTTGTATGTTGTGTAAGCCCCAATGAAACTGTGAGTTTCAAGGATGCTGAGGTCAGAGAGGAAGAGGTTTGCCGGCCGGGGTGTTAACCTATGGAGGGCTTATGGAGTCTGATGTGCACACACAAACGTACACCCACACAGCGGCATCCAGGAGAGTCTCTCCCATGCCCTTCAGGACGAATGCATCGCGGTGTCACAGAGGTAGTCCTTGTAGCGCCCACAGATGGAAGAGAAAAACAGAGAGAGGGAGCGAGAAAGGAAGGAAGATGTACCAGGAGGAGGAGGAAGAGATTTTATTAACTTTCAGCTGAACCCATGGAGTGCATAAAGAGAGGGTAAAATGTGGGAAAGGTTTGAAGGTACGACGGAGGAGGAGGAGGAGGAGGAGGGAGGAGGTGCGAAGATACAAAGAGCTGGGAGTTGGGCTGGAAGAGGGAGTGTGGGGTACAGTACATACGGACAGGTGCCTTAGATGTGAAAGTCTCCTGGGTTCTGAGCATTATTGAGACGCCTTATTATATCCTGATGGTGACGGAGTGACAGACACTCTCTGAGTGTGCAGGGTTGAATACGAGTCACTACTTCAAGCCCCGTCTGATACATATTCATTCCATTTGATGGACCCGTCCCCTCCACCCCCTACCTTCCTCACTCCCCCACTGAAGTGCTTCACACAAGACAACTATAAGATGAGAGCGATGTGTGACTGTGCAGAGTGTGTTTGTACACTACTGTACGTATGTGTACGTGCAGTTGTGTGTTTCAGTGTTTTGTTTGCACCTGCATAGAGGTGTGTGACGGTGATGCACACACCTGTTCATCGGCGGGACAGTGTGTGTCTACATGCATGCAGGTTTACATTATGCGAGTACCGGAAAATGCTTTGTGTGTGTGTGTGTGTGCGTGCGTGTGTGCGTGTGTGTCTGACTGGCACAAAAGACATCACAGAGACAAGGTGGAAGTCGGGTTGCTGCTGTCTCTGGGGATCTTGCAAGCACCTCCAAAACAAAAAGAATATACTCAAATGCATCACTCCAACCAGCAGGCCCATCCATCCATCCATCCATCCATCCATCCATCCATCCATCGATCTTCTTCCTCTTTTCCAGGGTCGGGTCGTGGAGGCAGCAGATGAAGCAGATCATTCCAGACGTCCCTCCTCCCAGCAACACTTTCCAGCTCTTCCTGGGGGATCCCGAGGTGTTCCCAGGTCAGATGAGATACATAATCCCTCCCTTCTGGGTCTACCCCAGGGTCTCCACCCAGGCAGACGTGTTCGGAAAACCTCCAAAGGAGGTCTCCCCAGAAGCATCCGAATTAAATGTCCAAATCACCTTAACTGGTTCTGTTAGAGGTGAAGGATCAGCAGCTCTACTCTGATCTCCCTCCAGATGTCTGAGCTTCTCCCCCTATCTCTATGGCTGAGCCCAGACACCCTACGGAGGAAGCTCATTTCAGACGCTTGTATCCATGATCTTGTTCTTTTGGTGACTACCCAGAGCTCATGACCATAGCTGAGGGTTGGAACGTAGATGGATGGTAAATCCAGAGTTTCTCCTTGCAGCTCAGTTCCATCTTCACCACGACGGTTCAATACAGCGTCCACATTACTGCTGCCGCTGCACCAAGCCGCCTGTGCATCTCTCACTCCATTTTCACATCACTTGTGAACAAGATCCCGAGATACTTGAACTCCTTCGCTTGGGGAAGCAACCAGCAGGCCCTGCTCAGCTTAATGCACCCTCAACCAGCTTTGACACACTTTCTTTACTTAGGGCACTAACAGAATCATGACTATTTGTCGCAGGTCACATATTTCTAGTCTTGCAGTTCTACATTGCCTCAATTATTGCACCAAGCTATGAACACACGCATTACTGCCGCCAACCCATGACAGTCACTCTCTCTCAAGCAACATGAGCCTGAGCTGGCTGACGAGACAAAAAGCTCTCAGCGCTTGTGCAGCTTCTAACTGAATCTCATTGGTTTGGAGTTTAGTCTTACTGATGAGTTTCAGTATCAGCCTTATTTTTAGGTTTTCTGACATGATGTTGGCTCTCAGTAAATAATATCCACTAGAGAGGCAAACAAGAGACAAAAGTTCTTACTTTAACGTTTAGGATGGTAGACAAAAACTTTAAACTCAGGATTTTGTCTTGATTTTGGAACATTAAGGTCCGTCCATCATCTGAGGTGTCACGCTTTAGATTTAATCTGTCTGGTTTTGCTTCCGAAGAGAGAGGTAATACAGACGAACTAAACTATTTATTAAACAGAGAACCTGTATAAAAGATTTGATTAGGGATTTTCTGGCTGTGAAGCTTCGTGAATTAAAGCATTTTACCAATCACAGATCAGATCAATTCAGACAGAATTCACTAAATACAGTGATAAGTTTTCTTATTTGTGACGAGACATTCTGTAATATATGTTGACTGAAATTCGAGAATTTCAAACACTGAAAACATTGTTTCAAGCAGATCCAAATGACTGAATCTCTCCAACAGAGGCTACATTTTTAATTACCAATCCCTGAAAATGGAACAAATTTTCCAACATGCTTGGTACTGGGGCTCAGAAAGTTCCTTTAAGTGTATTTATATATATGGATATATCCATATTTCATGTTAAAAATACTGTTTTTAGATAATCGGTTCCATCCCAAAGGAAGCAATGGATAAAAAACAGGCATATTTATTACATATCCTGCTACTGGTGGCAAAGAAAATGATAACGGTGTCCTGGCTCAGCCCACTGCCTCCCACCCTCCACCAATGGAGAGAAAGATTAAAGAAAGTGTATTTAATGGAAAAAATAACAGCAAAACTCTATTTGAAATTAGGTTTCTTTATGAATTTATGGGCCCCAGTTATTGCTTACTTTAATTTGATTTAACAGGCCAGGGGGGATGTTTTTGTATGAATTGCAGGTGGAGATGTAACTGCACTTGTGTCTGGAGTGTGTATTTTGACATGTTTCACGACCCTCTGCTGCTCTCTAATTCTTCCTTGAATGTCACTCTTGTCTTTAGGTGGGTTGAGACGATGCCATGAGTTTGCTGTGTTGCCGAATTGTATGTTTGTTTGTGTGTTTCATGTGTTCTTGTTTGTCCATTTTGAGTTGCATATAAATATGTATAAGGACATGTAATTACAATAAAAACTTGGTTCAAAAAAAAAAAATACTGTTTTTAGTCGAAACTTTGAGGCCTCAAACATCACGTGGATTTGATGTGATTATAGGAACATTCAGTAAGGCAAAATATGCTCATATGTTGTTAAATATCAACATGAAAACATGGGAGCAACTTGGAACTTTGCACATATAAAGACAAAATAGAGCCCTGCATGCACACACGCTTTCTGTAGCTAGCACACATTAAACTTTACTGATGTTAGAGGATACAAAAGTTGGTGAAATGTCAACTAAGGAGTGCATTTTTAATCTGAACTACGGACACATTCATGGTGCATACACTGGGTAACAGATATAAGCACCAAATGTTCCCTTAAAAACACTTGAAATCAATCACATCAAATTCTAATGGCGTCTCGGGTCTCAAAAGTTGAGGAAATGTCAATGAACGATTGTAATTTTAGCATGAAATGTGGATACCAGAGAGTAACAGATTAAAGCACCAAATGTTTCCGTATCTGAAATCAAATCACATCAAATTGTAATGATGTTTGAGGCCTCAAAAACTGGTGATGTGTCAAACAAGAACTGCATTTTCAGTATGAAATATAAAAATATCCATATATGAATGCAGTTACAGGAACTTTTTTCCCCAAAACCAGCCTTTTTGGATAATTTTGGACCATCTCCCACTTTTAAGAACTAGTAATTTAAATGTGTCCTCTGCTGGAGCCATTTAATCATTTGGAGACAGTTTTGTCTATTTTCTTAGCAAATTTCATGTCTGTTGAGTTATATTTCTGGAGATACTGAACCTTTAAAATGGCTTCCCAGGTTAAATGATATTTTTTGAGGGTGAAAATACAAACATTTCCAAGTCTGAAAACATATGAAGCTTTCAAAATTCAGCTCAATATTTGACAGAATTTAATTTTGGGTCCCAAATAGCAACTCTGAACAAATTTGGAGGCGCTGCTGCAACACCGCGACCCGACCCGACACAGACTGACCCAGCTGTTAGCTGAAGAAATGCAGCTTTGTGCAGGATTTCATGCATTGAAATAAGGCAAGGAGCAGCACTGCAGGTGTGTTGTTTGAGGTACTGGTTTGAGTTATTTCTGAATCAGCTCATTTTATTATTGTTTAGCTAATTAGAAGGTGGTAGTCATTAAATTGGGACGGTTACTTAGTTGACATTTTAGTGATATCCAGTCATTTTTTATTCATAAGTGATTGTTTCCTTGATAAATAGTTATGGAATTTGTAAAGACAAGATCATAATGAACATAAAAAACATATATTTTTTTTAACTTTTAATAAAAATGTATGCAAGATATATCCCATGAACTTCAAAAGTCCCTCAGTTATATATTGAAACACTGCACAATGATTTCTAACACTCAGATAAGATTTTGCTGTTATCATTGTGCCAACTATCCACCAGGTAAACAACACAAACACACTGTTCACCTTGTTTCTACAACACTGCATCGCGCTGTAGCAAAAGATGAGCTTCAACTTTTCAGAGCACTCTCCCATCCTTCCTGTGTGACACAAGCAGGATTTCTAATCTCACAACTAATTTAGAAAGACAAATCCTCTCAGCTGTAATTTTAATATAGTGTTTCAAAAATAACACGGAGACCAAACTAGGTCACGGTGGCACACTTCCGTTTGCTGGTTGTGTCGAGCACAGGGCTGTGGCGAAGTGACAGCTTCTGTCAGCGGCTTTCCGGGAGGAGGCGAGTGAGCAGGGAGGGAGGGAGGAGGGGTACGAGGAAGAACAGGAAGCAGTGCACTGGATGTACCGGCATCCCAATGGTGTCTGACAGCCGCCTGCCTCTATTCTCACTCTTACCTGATGAAACGAAGGCAGTGGATTGAATTGCTATACTTGATTTGCTCATCTACATATTTTTGAATTTACCACCAGCTATATATGTAGTATATTTAATGCCAGAGCTGTACACCATAGCAGTACACTATAATTAGTTTCCATGTTAGTTGTACTTTGCATGTATCATCTGTCTTATCATGCATGTATCACATTGTGTGTTTTATGGTCCTTGCTAAAGCATACTTTGGCCTGTTGCACACAGATCAAATCAATCTTAGTTTAAGCACAAATCAAAGACAGACAAAGCGATATTAAACTGAAATCTGTTGTACAGAAACAACTGAAAGCAACACCAACGAGTGTGGATGTTCTTTCATAATGTTTTGCTTAAATTTTTCCTTTGATTTCAACTTTTTAAATTGTAATTAGCTCAAGGTCATTCTAGTTATGTTCTTTCATAATGATTTGCTTGCTAAGCATACCTCTTTGTGTAAAAAAACCCTAAATAACTTAACAATTAAGAGTTTAATATGCTTAATCTTGATGTGTCAACAAGCCTGTTACAGCGGGTAAATATAAAAACCACCTTATCCATCTAAAATTGAAAAAAAAAAAACCAAAACACATTTTTCTCTTTATTTTGTCCAGATTAATAATTGCCCAAAAAAGTGGAGCCTTTTAAAAACTATGTTAGCCTGTTGAGACACTGTGTGATGCTGTTAAAATCCAAGGTGAGGGGCTTTTTTTGTGTCACTTTTTAACTTCTCTGTGATTAAAACATCAATAGGACTGACAACCTTGCAATCATGCAATAGCTTCTCATAGAAGAAGCACAGGAGTTGCTGTTTCTCTTCCTCTCATTATTAGCATTTACGATTGTGTCTTTTGCCCTAGCTGACTTGTCTGACTGCAGAATCTGAAATATATGTCAATGAGTTTAGAGGTTTAACAAGTTGAGATTAAGTAAACTAATCGGACCTTTTCTATCACACTACTTAGCAGATGTTGGCTAAGATGCACAGTCTGTAGTTTGGCACCCAAAAACAGAAGAAGAGATGTACAGTAGGGTGTCTTCCAGTGCTACTGTACCATACAGGCTGCCAAAAAAGACTTAGCATGTCCCAATGCGTAGTATGTCAAACGCAGCATGCCAAAAATGCCAGGATGTCCTCATATATCTGCTCTCATTCTGCACATCACAAGCCAGCATGCTTTTCTGCCCATTCTGACCCACAATCCTCTGCGCAGTTGGTGTCTGCGAGGGTTTAAAAAAAAGACAGACGATGGCTTGTTTTGATGCAGATATACGAGCAGGACGGTCAAAACTTAAAGTGCAATATTATGACGAATTAGCTTGTAGCAGTTTTATACATACAGCATGTAGCAGTGTGTATATTCTAGTGCAGAGGTGTCAAACTCATCTTAGTTCAGAGGCCACATTCAGCCCAATTTGATCTCAAGTGTGCGGATCATCAAAATCACAGCATAATTAATAATCGATAAATAAGCACAGCTCCATATTTTTCCCTTTGTTTTAGTGCAAAAAAGTATGTTCTGAAAAAGTTCATGTTTCAGGAATTAAAAAATGAGACACAAAATGTCAGAAGTGAAAAACAAAATGACAAAAAATGAGACTAACGACACCAAACAAAACAGAAATGAGACAAAAAATTGTACAAAAAACTACAAAGCGACAAAAAAATGGACAAAAACAAGACAAAAAATTCCACAAATGACACAAACGAGACAAAAAATGACAAAAGCGAGAAACAAAACGACAAAAATATAGACAACGCAAGTGAGACAAAAAAATTACAAAATGACACACAAAACAATGAATAAAGCAAAACACAAAATGACAAAAAATGAAACAAAAAAAACAAGCGAAACAAAAGGAAACATAAAACGACAAAAACCAGAAACAAAATAACAAAAAAATGAGACAACACAAAAAACCCACAAAGACACAAAAAGTTAGAAAAAAGTTACAAAGCGACAAAAAAATAGACAAACAACACAAGTGAAACAAAAAAACAAAACGACAAAAATGATGCGCAAAACAACGAATAAAGCAAAACACAAAATGGCAAAACAAGACAAAAACACAAGCGAGACAAAAAGGAAACAAAATGACAAAAACATGAGACAAACAACAAAAGTCCGACAAAACAAGACAATAACAACAAAAACAAGACAAAATATTACAAAAATGAGACACAAAATGACAAATGAACAATCTAGTATTTTACTTTATGATCAAAACAACCTGTCATGGTCTAGAAATGATTTTGAATTAATAGTTTTACAAATTTACAATTTACAGTTAATGTCTTCTCTGGAATTCTGACACTTTAAAAAGTCGTCCCGCGGGCCTGATTGGACCCTCTGGCGGGTCGGTTTTGGCCCCCAGGCCTCATGTTTGACACCCTTTTTAGGGGTTGCTGAAGCTGAAGTTTGTACAGGAAGTATGAAGAAAGACTACGCAATTTGGAATGTAGTTTTAGTCTAGAAAGACACTTGAAATAACTTTGTGCAATAAAGTTTGATTGCAGTAAAAGTGTTCAGAACACAAACAACTCACAAGGTACTTTTTTATTTTATGCCAGTTTCTATTAAAAATTGCTCATACGTTCCATCAACAAATCTAAAAATTAATCAGCTTTTCATGATTGACCATCACTGACTAAAGAAAGCCTTGCACAGGTTTTCCTGCAACAAATCCTCACACACTGGAGCTGGACTGCTTCAACTTTCCTCTGTTGTTCTATGATCCGCTCTGATGCTATTTAGGGCCTGACAAAAGACAGGCTCCTGTCAAGCAGGATGCAAAACCCTGTAACTGGCGAATAAGCTCATTCTGTGGTATAATTGTTGCATTCCAGAGTGGTAGGGAAACCAGCCTTGAGCCTATTATTAGCCATATGGAGAGAGCTACAGGCCTGGCTGGTTAGAGAGGGAAACACAGCGTTGGACGAATGCCAAGCGCTCGAGGAGATAGCAAGAGAAATTCCTCGCTTTTAATTAAGAATTTAATACTGAGACTGGTATTGGTGATTAGTATGTAATTAAAAGCTCTAGCAGTGTTTCACATACAAGTATAATTAATAGCTGCGTGTACGTGTGCAGGGTGTGCGTGATTATACATGCAAGCACTGGTGTATGTATGCAGAGAATCTAAAATGACACAAATGCTGATAATCTTAATTTGTTTTCCAATCGATGGCAACAGTTAACGTTAAATACACACGTGGTAGATGGAGAGAGCCTCTGGTATTTGAATTGTTTCATAGTTTTCTCTGTAACTTTTACTAACACAGGAGTGTAAAACTCACAGCATAATAACCTAGAAGTGCAAAAAGTAAATTCTGAAATTGTTCACATTTAAGGAATTATCTTTTTACAAAACACCATGAACAACGTGAAATTTCTTAAGAGAAAAATAAGCTCAATTTCAAAAACTTTATGCCTCAGTTTATCATGTACACATTACAACTTACAGATCACAAATCACAAAACATTCAGTCTCAGGTATCTGGAACTACTTTATGATCAAAACGACAAAAGTCAGACAAAAAAACAACAAAAACAAGACAAAATATTACAAAAATAAGACAAAATATTACAAAAATGAGACAAAATATGACAAAAATGAGACACAAAGCGACAAAAAAATGGACAAACAAAAACAATAAATAAAGGGAAACAAAATAATTAAAACAAAACAAAAAACACAAGCAAGACAAAAAGGAAACATAAACCGACAAAACATGAGACAAACGACAAAAGTCAGACAAAAAAAACAAGACAAAAAACAACAAAAACGAGACACAAAACGACAAAAGAGCAACCTAGTATATTTTTGCAGATCAAAACAACTTGTCATGGTCTAGAAATTATTTTAAATTTACACTTTTACTAATTTACAAACTGCAGTTAATGTCTTCTCTGTAAATTTTCCACTTTGAGGGCTGGATTGGACCCTCTGGAGTGCCGCTTTTGGCCCGCGGGCCTCATGTTTGATACCCCTGAACAAACAGATTGAGGAAGACGATATTTGTTGCATTAGGAACATCAATGCTTAGAATTTTTTTACTAGTTTTATAATTAAATATCATAGATAAATAAAGCTGTAAGGTGGTATATATTTTGTGTGTTCATGTTTCAGATGTGAAAAAAGCATTTCTCACCAAATGACATACTAAGGATAAAAGATTTTCAGGCACCTTTTTCTTTTCTTGAATCACATGGTGACTGCATGCATCAACAACAAAACTGTCATCAGAACCAGATTGACATTTCAGCAAATCCTTTTTTCTAACTGAACTCTGACCTCAAGGAAAAAAGAAAAACTGAAATATCATGTGTGTAAAACCAGAACTATTGTGTCCATGTAGGATATTAACACTCGTGCTAAGAAGCTGAATATGAAGGTATGTTACAGGGCCTAGTATGATGAAACAGACGAGCAGATTTGTTTCTGCTGCTTTATTTCTGGTACAGTTTGGAATATTGTCATTTTGTGTATGAGATTATTATAATTCACCAGTATTTGGAACTGCACAAGCATTTTTTTATGACACAAAAAGCACAATTTCCAACACCTTTTTATTACTGTCTACATTTCAAAAGTTTTAAGAGGATGTTTGATTGTGTTTGTGGTAAACTGGATGACAGCAGGTTATTTTCTACCATCAGTAATGAGCTCTGATCATGTCTTGGAAATCGTTCATCTTTGCTGAAGGTGACCTGAACTGAACTATCAAATAATTTCATTCCAGAGTCGAGATTTCATTTGAATTATAAGGACTCCTTATTGTATACCAACATTTTGAAGACAATCTCATGAAGGAGGCTTTGACCTTCAGACCCAAACACACACATCTGGACAGCAGATCCTGGTCCAGTACGACATGCTAAGGTACATGTAACAGCTCTGTATGTGTTCCTTGGTAACGAAGGTATAAACACACAGTCAGAGGTGAGACTCAATAAAACAAACAGACAGCTGTGGCATTTACCCAGTCACCGCTATCAGACTCTTTTACAATGACTTTCTGGAAAATACTGACAGAAACGCTCACACACACACACACACACACAAACAAGCAGCTGTAGACACGTTCATGTGCTCAACATCATGTTACACACTACAGCCGCATGCAAAACTATTCAACCCCCTCTGACTTTTTTGACATTCTGGAAAAATGAGCAACATTACAACTGCAGGCGATTCCTATATCATATAAGAGGTGGACAGTTAGTTTACTGAAATATAATACCAAAGCAAAATAAAGATTTAATCATAATCCATCCAAAATTTATACTTTTTTACAAAAAGTAGGTTGCAAAATTATTCAACCCCCTATAAACAATGCTAGGTAAATACAGACAATTGCAGTTCAACTCAAATGCCACACACCTGTATGCCTCTAGCAAGCAACATAGTTCAGGCCAGAGAGAGGTCCCTGAAGTTGAAGAGGAGATTGTTACTTTGCACAAGACAGGAAATGGGTACAAGAAGATATCCAAGCTGTTGAATGTTCCTAGAGACTGTTGGAAGCATCGTTCAGCATCACATTTTACCAGACTGTCAAAAATGTCAGGGGGGTTGAATCATTTTGTATGCAACTGTACATATTGTAGATGTAGAGACGCACATATTATTAAAATCTGAATCACAACAAGCAGAGTACGGTGGTGAAATCTGAATTGTGCTCATGAGAGACAAACTGAGGAGCTTCAGAGCAGCTCCAGCTACATAATGACTCCCAGCAGCCAATGACAGCAGACTTCCTCCACATACATAAGCACACTTGACACGGAGCATCGACCTCCGCTGTGCTCAGTCGCTGAGCTCTCATAGAGCAGGCAGGAAAAGAAGGCAGCCAGAATAATGGCCCGGTGCTGATTCATATCAGGTGATTGTCTGTGACATGTGGTGTTCAGCCAAAGGCCAAAGGCCACTGCAGCAGTGTTGCCCTTTACAACGCCACATTAGGCCTTGCTAATTCGCAGGCAATTAGCCCGGCTGCATGAGAGCTAGCCCGAGGCCACAGGGGTCACAAGAGAGCAGGTTAGTCAGCACAGACGGCAGCGAAGCCATTTGATGAAGGTACGGGTCAAGCCTGTGTTTCTCAAGTGGTAGATAATGGGAAGACCTTCAAATTTCAATAACCGTACAATAGAAAGATGAATTCTAAGTAGCTGACATTTTCCATCTTAGCATGAACAGAACAGAGTAAAGCGAAATAGAATAGAGAATAAAATATGTGCCATTTTTCAATTTGACTCATTTATCGTGCAGTCTTTAAAACCTCAAAAAGTAGTGAGAAATTGTCTTCAACTGATCCCACAACCAAATCCTATCATCTTTAATCTAAGACAATCTACTTACAGCAATGATTTTAAACTGACAAAAGCAACAAATTCTCACATTTGAGAAGCTGAAACTTTATAATAATAATAATTATTCCAATAGTAAAATTATTTGTCTGTCAACTAACCATTAAAAAACTTAAAGGACCAGTGAGTAGGATTTATTACATAGGGATGTGGCAGTAATAGAATATAGTATTAACAATGTTTCCATTAGTGTGTACACTACAGTTCAACAGTGTGGGGTCCCTTAGAAAGATCCTTATTGTTGAAAGAAAAACTTTTTTTTTTCCAATGAGGATACCATTAAATGAATGAGAAATGCAGTGCAGATGTTGTTAATGAGGTAAATGACTATTGTAGCTGGAAACAGCTGATTTTTAATGTAATATCTTCATAGGGGTACAGAGGAACATTTCCAGCAACCATCACTCCTGTGTTCTAATGCTACATTGTGTTAGTTGATGGTAAAATTGTTCTGCTGTCTCTAAAATGAAAATATTGTTATAAAATTCTAACTTGTGAGTTGTTGTTTTAGCTCCAAAAAGGCGGGAAATCACAAAAAAGTTTGAAAAAAAAGTTTTTCCCTCAGTTCTCTGGAGGATAATACCATCGCTACTTAATGCAAGGTAGTTTGATCATTTCCAAGCTCTTACATAGTTTCAATACTGTTTAAAATTAATTCCCTTTTAATGCAAGTAACAGAAAAGACTCATCCAATCTTGATATTCAATCCACCTTCAGTGGAATCCTAACAACAAAGGTTTTATTGTCATCTGCTGCCACATTCAGAGCAGATCAGAAGCTGTTAGAGTTTATGTACAGTCTTTAAAATGATGATTATCGCCTACAAATTGGTGGTTGAATGTGGAAATATTGTACCTGTCACTAATACTGATGTGCACATGCATTTGCACACATGGTGGCCTTGAAACCCCAGAGAATGAAATGAATAATGAATACCTCAGAAATCCCATTTGATTCCTTAAAGAGCAGCTCCTCTTCCTCCGAGACCACCATGCTGCTAGACATGACCAAAAATTCCTGCTTGGGAATGCTGTTGCAACCTTCAACCTCACTGCTAACCGAGTGTAAATCCTTCACGCTGCTCCTTTATTAAAATTAAACTGCATTGAATATCTTTACTAGTAGAAAACATCATTTCAACAAGACATAAAATCAGCAGCCAAACAACCTGTAGCAAAACAAATGCAGATAGTGCTCTATAAAAACACTGAAAGAGCATAAAGTGAAAGCTAATTAAGGGAAAACATAAAACGCCGAGCAGCAAGGACCGAAGGGCGTGTGTTGAAGGTCAGTTTTTGGAGTTTAAAATCGTGACTGAACGGGACGACCCGATGGCCAAGCGGTTTCTCAGCCCACCAGACGGTGTAGATGCCCTCAGCAGCCGAGCCCCCGACTGCCCCCAGTTGCAGTTTGTCACTACTCTACTCTCTTTTCCATTCAATAAAAAAATACTGGCTGCACATGGATAGAAAAATAGACCTAATAAACCTTCTTTCACTACAGATGACTCACTTTCTTTAATATGAGACAAAGCCGGAGCGTAAGGAAAAGGAACCCCCGGTGCGGCCCTGGCTTCCTGCTGAGTGCATGATGAGCTGCAGTCAGGTCGGACTCAAAAGTAAAGGGATGTGAGGGGGCTGCAGAGGGCATGGGAAAGCAGAGCGTAGGACACAGGTCGAGAGAGGGAGAGGCTGGTAAAGATAATATAGAGGGGAGATAATGCCGTTCCAGCCATACAAAATAATATCCGAAAATGACGCAGCCTGATGCAATGCTGTTTGCATTCCACTCCAGCTGTATCCAGCACTCCAGTACAAAAAAAAATGCTATGCATGCATGTTACACAAGCTGAATTTAGAAGCTCCATAAACAAATTGCTTATGCATGCATGTGCTATTTAATTTCACAATTTTTTTTGTTACAGACTCTAAACCTCCTCCACAGCTCAGGAGGAAGCTTCTCATCATTACCTCTCAGATGAAAAGAGCTCTCCATATTCATTATTTTTTTCTCCAGCTAAGACACAAAAACCCCATCTCATGACCTTGGAAAGTTGCATGATTATAACGGCTAACTAGAACGGCTTTGAATGCATTTGAAGACGTGTGTGTGCAGACGGAAGACGTGCGTTAATCCAACGGTGGTCAACCAACCAGTTGGGGGAACGTGTGTGTGTGTGTGCGTGTGTGTGTGTGTGTGTGTGTGTGTGTGTGTGTGTGTGTGCGTGCATGACTGTGTGTTGTCCTGGTTTCAACTCTGCCGTTCCTGCACTCTCGCATTATCATACAGAGCAGACGGAGTGCGTGTGCTGGGTAGTAAAACTCTCCTCTGCTCTCTGAGAGCCCCCCCAACCCTCCCATCTCATCTCCTGCTGAGCTCCCCGTGTGCAATCTGCAGACTGCACACGTACGCTGCCTACCTGAGTGGGAGTCTCTCTGTGGGTGTGTGTGTGTGTGTGTGTGTGTGTGTGTGTGTGTGTGTGCATGCATGTGTGGCGGAGGGTGAAGGAGACGGCGAACACGACAGACAACGTATGAGGTGTTTTCTGAAAGCTAAGTGTTTCGGTACATTCAGAAAACAAGCACCTCGGAGCGCTTCGCCGCTGCAAACGTGGCTCCACGCGAGTCGGCGATGTCTGCCTGAACATGGCAGCAAGACAATCTGTGTGTCCGCATCCCACTGAGCACAGCTGACAGCAATCACCTGAACTGGAATGAACCGGACTTATGTAACTTTCCCTTCGACGGCCACGGCTGGTGTGAAACAAGCCCCGCTGTGCTGAGCTGGGTCATCCAGGAAGCATAAGTTTACAGCAGGGGTGTCAAACATGCGGCCCGAGGGCCAAAAGCGGTAGAGGTGGGCGGATCGATCCAAATATCAATAATATCAATACTAGCCTTGGTATTGATATTGAATGACAGCAGCGTAATGGTAGCAACACTTTAGTTTCAGTTTCTGTCCTGTATGTCTGCACTGATGCGGCTTCAACAAACAGGCGACCTGATTGGCTGTCAGAGGTCCTCCATCTGAGGAGCAGCAGCTAATCCTCCTCTTGTGATTGGATGTTGTACCGTCACATGAATCAGCGCTGCCAGACAAACAAGCAAGCAGGCTCAGCTACATCATATATCATAGTGATGGAAAGTATAACTTTAATTTCTTCCATGGCTCTGTCAGTCTGTTCCTGTCTGATGTGTAGAATGAGCTGTTTAGCTGTTGGACGATCCTCAGCCAACACTGAGGAAAGAGGAGGCAGAGAGGGAGAAGTCCGACTGAGATCCAGCTAATGATCAGACTGCAGGCAAGAAGATCCTGAACCAGAGACCATTATAAAGACTCGTGCTGTAGCAGGGTTACAAAATTAAATAATCATTAATCACAATCATGATTTTTAGCTTCTAACCACTATAAGATAACAATTGACTGCAGCCTTTAAAATTTAAAAATGCGCTGCGCTCTTAAAAGACGTAGCGCACTTACGTGAGCAGTTTTCTCCGCTCATAGAGAAAAACACATGGATAAAATCAATCGCTTCATCTTGGACTACTTTAAAATGAGGACACTTTATCTCACTCCTTTCACAGTAAATTTTGCTCTCACACCTGTCTGATCACCAGCCACTGAGCAGCACCTACCACAGTCTGCGCTGTGAGGCGTTCAGGGAACATCGGTAAATGTCTGTCAATAAGCAAATGTTCAGCTCGTGAGGTGTTTCACCTGTAACCAGGTGGGACCAGGTGGATGAGAAGAACTGACAATGTCTGTGGCACTTTATTATCAAAGACAATAACCAGGGGGGTATTAAAATATCATAATTAACGTTACAAAAGTAACTGTGCAAAAAAAATTTGCTTAAAGCTCTACTACTGAAAAAGTTACTCTGGAGTATCGGTATCGTCGATACTGGCTCTGTATTCACTTGGTATCGGATCGATGCCAAATCTTGCAATATCGCACACCCCTAAAAAGTGGTCCTCCAGAGGGTCCAATCCGGCCCTCAAAGTGTAAAAATTACAGAGATGATATTAACTGCTGATTGTAAATTAGTAAAACTAGAAATCTGAAATAATTTCTAGACCATGACAAGTTGTTTTGATCATGAAGTAAAATACTAGATTGTTCATTGTTCTTTTGTCGTTTTGTGTCTCATTTTTTAATATTTTGTCTTGTTTTTGTTTGTTTTTTGTCTGACTTTAGTCGTGTGTCTTATGTTTCTCGTTTTTGTTGTTTTGCGTTTCCTTTCTGTCTCGCTTGTGTTTTTTGCCTTATTTTTGTTATTATATGTTTGGCTTTATTTGTTGCTTTGTGTGTCGTTTTGTTTTTTTTGTCTCGCTTGTGTTTGTCTACTTTTTCGTTGTTTTGTTTCTCGTTTTTGCCATTTTTGGTCTCATTTGTGTCATTTGTTGTCTTGCTTTTAGCATTCGTCCATTTTTTGCAACTTTTTTGTCTGATTTTTTGTCTCTCGTTTTGTTTGGTGTCGTTTGTCTCACTTTGGGTCTCGTTTTTGTCATTTTCCATCTCATTTTTGTAATATTTTATCTTGTTTTTGTTGGATTTTTTGGCTTTTTTTGTCTGATTCTTGTCGTTTTGTAGACACTGTGATCTGGAAGTTGTAATGTGGAAATGATAAACTGAGGCATAATATTGTTGACATTGAACTTATTTATCTTAAATTTCAGGTTGTTCATAATGTTTTGTAAAAAAGGTAATTCCTTAAATGTGAATATTTTCAGAATGTACTTTTTTTCACTAAAACAAAGGAAAAATTAGGAGCTGTGGTTATTTATAGGTTACTATGCTGTGATTTTACTGGTCACTTGAGATGAAATTGGGCTGAATGTGGAACCTGAACTAAAAAGAGTTTGACAATCCTGGCTTACAGCCTTTTCTGGAGAAGTTACACGAGAGAAATGTGTCTTGAGATCCACCTTGAATCGTTGTTTTGCATGCTTTTAAAATATCAGTTCACGCTTGGTGGGGGTGAAAGTGTTTCCTTTCCACACATCTGGGCAGGACTGTATAACCCAAGACAAATTGAATGAGCGTATTGTATGAGCATCTTAAGAATTTTGTTTTCAAAGTGTTCTTCAAATATTGCTACACTACAAATAAAAGATTTTGTGTCTTCTTTCTACGGCCCTGGCCCGACTGGAAAGCAACACAACGCCGGGTTTTGTGTCTCGCAACAAACTCCCTGCACTGCTATCATGGACGAATGCCAGAACGTGTGAAAAGAAAACCACAATGCCATCAGCAGAGTGCCTTAATGATCCTCCTAGAATGCAGCCACACACTCAAATCAATGAATCTAGCGGCATAATTATGGGATACTAAAACAACCTGGCACTCAAATACAACCAGCAGGAGAATGCAGTCATGAGCTGTGGTGAGAGAAAGCCTGAATGGTCTCAGTAACCCTTATCCTCTCTCTCCGAACAGGAAAACTAATTGATTGAATCCTACATGCAGGTAAGAAGCTCTGCCAAAACAACCTGGCTCATATCATAACCTTTTTGTCTCCGTTTCTGGCACGCATCTCCGTTCAGGGAACGCCAAGCCGAAGATTATAGACGGGGAACAAACGCAGGTTCGTGAAAAAGGGAAAAAAGAAGAAGAGAGGAGAGGAGTGAGTGACTAAGAGAGTGAAGGAGAGAGGAGGGCGTTTGGTGGAGTGTTTGGGAGATGAAGATGGAAAGTGAAAGAGAGAGAAATAATGAGAGAAGAAGAAAAATGTTCCCGCTCTCACTGAGATGAATTGGTTGATAGTTTGCAGACAGCCTTTTCAGTGTGTCAGTGGAAGGACTATATCCATCCCCTTCTTCACTAATAAGGCAGAGAATCCCCAAGACACAACCGCAGGGATCTATTCATTTGTCTCCAACAACACAGGCACCTTTCTGCTCATATTAGCCAGGATTTGCATAGCTGCATTTGCATAAGGATTTAATAATGTCATCTGAATGAGACGAAATGCATCTGTCAATCATCCTCGGTTCACTAAAAGGTTTGTGTGCACTTGCAGACAAACCACTGGATGAGGTTTGTGTATTCTCTGCACATGTCAACCCCCTCGGATGCCAACCTGCATCCTCCAATATAAAGGCCTTCAAAATCCATCCACAGTCTATACATGGCAGCAAATGCAGTAAACACTTTATTATTTAATGTTTAACGGCATCATCACACTAGCAAATAACTGCACAGTCTGAGTGTGAGAAATCAAGCTGGTGGCATCCGGTGTGTTTGATGCAAATAAACATTTTAAATCAAAACTGCACCAGAGGAAACATACATCAGAGAGAGAGTCAACCACAGATATTTGCACTTCCGATGTCTGATGCCCCGACAAAATGCAGTCAGAGCTGAAGTTCTGCAACTTCACAGCACAGAAAAGTCTGCCGATGGCTGCAGCTGACCACCAGAGTGAACTTTTACCAAATGTATGCTGATTTTTTTGTAATCCATATAATTTTATGTACATCTGTAAGCAATATAAATGGGGAAAAAGCTGTATAATTTATGGAAATTCCATATAAGTTGACATGTATGTGAGCAACAGAGATATAAGTTCCAGAGGTGTGACCAAGCATGTATCCAGTAGCAATTCGCTTTGAAATTTAATTTTTAATATAATAAGTAATTTAATTAGAAACTAGAAGATTTAATTGATATGTGAAGGAGCAAATCAAGTGGCATATTGGGACCAAATCCAAAAGAGATCCGAAATAGAGCATTCTAAATAATTCAAAACTAATTTACAGAAAGAACCGAAACCTGCACAACCAATACAACATTCTGTGGTTAACTGTATTAGAAATAGGCACATTATTCTAATTACTGTAATATCTGTGAATCAAATTCCAAAAAGTAACTCATTGAACTGAATTACTTTGTAACATAGACTATTGATTTTCAAACATATTCTCTAAACCATATCAGATCCAGCAGAATATTAAATATATTGAAACACGGAGCTGAAACCTGTGGATGTAAAAACAAAGCCCAACCACACCTGATCAGACTAGCGTGGTTCCGAACCCAATTCTGGTCAATCTACTTGCTCAAAGTGATAGAATTTGCTTTGAATATCAGCCAAAATAAGGGGAGGCTTGCAACCTGAATGTTTTGTGTGATGCAGATGTTTTACCTTCCTGGAATCAGATTCTCTTTCAACCCCTAAGAGCAAAAATCCAAATGACACAGTCGACTTTTCCCATTTTCTTACCTTCCAACCGCTGCCCGCCTCTCTGTAGTAGGGGAAGTTGTCACAGATCCACTGATAGATCTCGCTGAGCGTCATCCGTTTGCGTGGCGAGCCGTTGATGGCGAAGGTGATGAGGCTGGCATAGCTGTAGGGAGGTTTCCCATCTCTGTGCTGCGCCGCCTCCTCTTGGTCCAGCGTCGTTCCCGGGTCCAAATGCACGATCTTCTTGCCAGGCCCGTGCCCGTGGTGGTGCGCGTGGTGGTGGTGGTGGTGGTGTCCATGGTGGTGTCCGTGGTGGTGGCCCGCGTCCGCCTTCTGGATTGCCGCCCTCATGCTGAGCTGGGGAAGCCAGTCCATGGAGGTGAGGCTGCTCTCCAGCTCAGAAGTCATGGTGCGAGTCGGTCGAGGGGTCAAAAGGGGGGGAAAGGTGCGAGGCTCGGCGACGTGGCGTATGGAGGATCTCCTGTTGGCTCACTGAATGGGTTCTGTGCAGCAGTCTTGGCTCAAGCCTGGAAAAGCAGGAGGTTTGTTTACTATGCCTATTCATCTCCTTTAGCTGGAGCAGAAAGCACACTTGGCAGAGACACACAGATGTTAACTTGCACATTATTTTCCGCATACAGTGTAGCTTTGTATAATGGAAAACTAAATATTTTGGCATGTTCATCACTTGGTCTTTACCGTTGCACGTAAAGATGATCTGCAATATAAGCTACGAATATGAAAACAAACTTTCATCAAACAGTTTCACTCCATTACTTATACATTGCAAATCAAATGTGGGGGACTAGTTATGAGTTAAGTGTCTTACTCTTCCCATTCCTTTCCATCTTTCTTTGGGCCAAAGCATCTGGGGAAGTCACCGAAGTGAAAGGTAGAGTCCTTCCCTCGTGCATGTTCACAAGTTCTTCATTTAGCCACTGCAATGGCCGCCGCTGCAACGTACAAACACAAAAACCACACAAGACGGTGAGCTCGCGCTGCCAGACAGCCTTCATAAGATATTAATAACGCACAACCGTTCAACTGGCCTCGGCATCTGTCCAACCCGATTAAAACTCTTCTCTCTTTCCCTCTCTGTGTTCTGTCTATCTGGATTGCCTCGCACTCTCATTCCCTCCAAAGTGGAAATGGCAATTGGATCTGCGGAGTGACTAAAAGCTGGGGAATTGTTTTCACAAGTGCCTGCCAAAGGGGGGGAACAGCTCGGGAGGAATTCCAACCCTCTGGAGGAGCTGAAAGGCTCGTCCCCTTTCCCTCTCTGTCTCCCCCACCACACACACATCCACACACACTCACCACGTTCTCATTCTCCGACTCTCGACGTGCCTCACTCTCCTGTCAAGTCCATGCCCACCCCGCTTCCCCCCGACTCAGACTCTCAGATCCTTGTCAGACAGACACAAACAATGAAAAAAAAAACCTCAATAACCCTCATATTTTGGTAGCTATTTTTAGAGCGACACACAACTTAAAAACGTGTGTTAGAGTGGGAACTTTTTCTCTCTTTTTTTTGGAGGTGGGGGAGCTTTACAAATAGTTTTCGCGTGATTCACGACCAAACAAAGACAATCATTTGGTAAACGCAAGAGAAATTACTCACCAATTGTTCTGGACTTCAAGTCAGTCACAGAACATTCGTAGATTTGTCACTATTGGACTGAGAATGTCATGTAACTGTTACTCATCACAGGAGTGAAGATGTTGCATTCAGACCACGCTCTGATTCAACACAGATAATGGTCTCGTTTAGTGCTTTTGGGAGACAAACGTCCTACATTGTGAGAGATACAGGTGTCCAAAAGAAACGGATACGCAGTGAGCCGATGCCAGTCAATACTTAACAATAGGTGGATGAAATCAACCTCCTAATGATGCAGAAATCCACATCTAAACCTTTATCACCATCCCATGCGGTAACCTTCACGTGTCCTTGAACAACAAAGAGCCTATTGGCCCACGCTTTCTCCATTCATGCTCACTGTACATAATCAAGGTGGGAGAACTTCAATGAGGCTGCCTACCAAGACGAACGCAAACCCCTCTGTTTCTCTTTCCACCAATCCCCCCGGAGAGCCCAATATGCCAGGATAAAATAAATAAATAAAGAAGAAGAAGAAGAAGAAGGGAAATACCCGGCTCCTGTAAAAACCTCGCTTAATTACAAGAAGAAAAAACACATGTTTAGCAGCAGACTCATCAAGCCAAACAAGCCAAGCAGTGGGACTAAAGGAAGGAAGGAGGAACCGAGAGGAGCTATGCCCGACGAGTCCTCTTGCACAACACCACCCCCATCTCCTCCTCAAGGCCCTGCCACTGTGGGAGAAGCCACAGCCAACCCCCTCTTTCAAATCCCAGGAAGCCATCTTAATTAGTGCACCTTTTTTTTTCTTTTTTTCTCATTTCGTCGCTGAAGGGAAGGTAGAACTGCTTAGCCATAGTGGTGGTGGTGGTGGTGGTGGGTAGGTGGGGATGGGGGTGGTGACACACAAGACACAGAACAACAAGTACTTATTTTCCCCTCATTAAAAGAAGGCTCAAGCTGCAAATCCGCCTGCCACAAGCCCCGACCTGCTGCGCCGCCGTGGCTGTTGTTGTCGAGAAGTTTGGGAGCGTGGGCTGGCTGCACGGCGGCACGGTGTAGCTTCGCACCGCTAGCCTGGTGAGGTGTTGGGATGATGAGTAATAGAAGAGAGCAGCCAGAGAAGAGGAGGTGCATGACTTGGCTTCTGGGGAGAGGGGCCCTGCTGGGCGGGTAGACGCAACCAATTACCTAGTCGACTCAGTCAACCGGTCCCACAGTGACTGAACTAACCTCGGCACTGTGCCTTTTGTTTCTGATATCTGCTGTGTTTCACATCAGCCTCAGAGGCCTGCGTGGTATCAGGGGAGAAAAATGATCACTGCAGAGAAGACAGCTTACAGTATATCTCTGCTTATCTCGCGGCTATCAGTTTTCTACGGATACACACTCTATTGTATGGAATGCATAGATGCTAGAGTGACAAACTCTTTCAAATAAGTGTTTCATGCTTTACATGAAGACGATTCATTCATCTCAGGGAACTTTTCATAGTTTCCTTCAGTGCACACTGAAACAGCGACATGTATGAAATAGCTTGAAGCAATACAGAAAAACGACTCTTCTGTTTATTTCGTTGATGTTCCTATAGTTCAAATGTTGCTTTTAATGGGCAAACATTTAAAATGAAAGCAGAAATGCAATCAGCATGCTGTAAAAGAGGCATCAATATAATATAATATAATATAATATAATATAATATAATATAATATAATATAATATAATATAATATAATATAATATAATATAATATAATATAATATAATATAATATAATATAATATAATATAATATAATATAATATAATAGGTAAATGGCAATTTTTAGCTACTATAGACCTCCACATTTGAATTAAAAATTTTAATTAAAAAATAGCATAAAATAAATACATAAATTCAAATACAATAAATAACAATATATTATGATTGTTATTGTTATTATTTTGTAAAATATTGTCATTATTATTAATAATATTTGCAAGTATTATAATTCATGATAATTTATAATACAATATAATATAATATCATATTATATCATATCAATCATATCATATCATATATAAATGGCAAATTTTAGCTACTATAGAACTCCACTTTTAAATTATTATTTTTTATTTTAATTAAAAATAGCATAAAATAAATAAATAAATTCAAATAAAATAACTAATAATATATTATGATTGTGACTGTTGTTGGTATTATTTTATAAATTATTGTTATTAATAACATTTGCAATTATCACAAATAATTCATAATAATTTATAAAATTTAATTGTAACGTACATTTAGGTTTCAATTACAAACGCTACACTTTTATGACATTGCCTTTTTATGGCACCAATTAAAACACTAAATAGGAACATTTTGAAAGGTTCCACATCAAGAATCACCTGATGATAATGTCCATATTTTATCTAACAATAGCAAAATCCAAAATGTATTATTCATAAATAGATTTTTAGTATGTTTATAAATAATTATGCAGAGATAGAGCAGATCTTGTTCCTAAAAGAGGCTCTCCTTGGGTAGGACTGATGATGATTGAGGCACTGAGTGGGCAGTAACGATAAGTAACGCAGTTCCTGCTCACCCTCGTCAAAAAACACAAATCTCAACTTTGTATCGCTGTTCAGGAAACATCAAAAACTTTACAGACGAGGATTTCAAAGAGCTGCAACTGAATGGGAAATAAAGGTGGTGAAAAGGGGCTATTCTGGCAGCTGATCATACAGAAAAGCAGGGTCTGATTAAATAGTTTGAGCGGTTTTAGGATGAATGCGTGCGAAGAGCATACATTTTCTGAGAGAGATGCTTGGCTAACATTAATGGGTGTCAGAAGAGGTTCAAATTATGGTAAAAGGAGGACATGTGGCATCTGCGATTTTTATCTTTTACTCAACAAAAAAAAAAGCGTATAAAAAGTTTTGTAACTTGGAAGTTGTAAGATATTAGCTGGCACTTACAGAGGAGATTACAAGCATTATGGAAAGAGAAGAGCAAGGATTTGGATGTTTATGAACAAGAAATCTTTTTCCCCCTGCAAAGAATTTAAACACATCACTCTGCACTGTGGATGGAGCTTTCACGACTGGGAACATTGTCCCTTTAAAAGAGTTGAGGGTATGTGTGTGATTGAATGTATTCACCCATTAGACTTTGTAGCTGTGATGCACTCACTCAGCTGTATGCATCACTAACAGCTAACAGTCCCCTGCTGCTAGCAGGCTTTTAGACCGAGAGAGGCTTTACAGTTCTGCATTTTAATAGAGAACTTTGAATGGAGTGACGGGGGATGGGTGAGAGAAGGGAGGAGGGGGGGAAGCCAAAGGAAAGAGGCATCAAAATATTTTCAGAGGAAAATGAAGTAATGACAAAATACCCACCCGGAGCGCGCCGAGCAGAGGGGGTTTCTGGGAAGGACTGCCTTGGCAAGGGTAAGGCTAATGTGTCAAAAGAAAGTCTGTAGGCATACTGAGCGCTGTCATGTCTAGAAGTGTGGGCCATTCAAAGCGAGGAGGAAAAGGTCCAAAAAGCAGTATTGAACGTCTTAATTACTTTCTGCTTCAGCACCAGAAAACATACCCCTGAAAAGGTTCAATTATAAGATATCAAGGCAAATCAGCTGCCCTCATGTTGGCTGCTTGCTTATCCCTCAATGGAGCCGGGTTAAGCAATTACACTGTCGACTTATTTTTAAAGGAGACCTGGAGAGGAGTCGACGTGATGCACTGTTTCAAAGTAAGACACATTCTGCGGCCCTAAAGTGACTGGTCAGGCAAATTGACGTCTGAAAGGGAAAATAAGGAAACACTGAGCGATGTGGAGAATGATCATTTATCCATGACAGAGCAACAATTTCATCAGCAGTTTGTGGAAGCTGCTGGTTGACCCGTGTCAAGCAAGTCAATCGAGTGACATCTCAGCTGAAACAGAACGCTCTGATTAACAACATTTTTTTTCCTCGAGCCACAGAGAAAATCTGATTGAAGAGAAGGCAAGAAAATCAGTAGGTTCCAGCAAATCCCTCAAGGTCTGGAATAAAATATTTAACTAGCTAAGCCCACACAGAACATAACACCTGAAAACATCTGCCAAGGTAGAGGGAGTTAGCGACCCAGAAGACTTACTACTACTGACTAGGAAAAAGCTATCAAAATTCTACATTCTGACAACGGCGAAGTTAAAAAGGCATATTTTGTCATAAATAAAACATAGGAGTGCAGCATTTCGGCAAACTCCCCCAACGAAAGGTCCCAAGAGAGAGATGGGATGCTGTTTGTGAACTCATGCTTTGCACTGTAAAGGGGGCTATAGCACTGCGTCACCACGACTACATTCCCACATCCGGCGCTATTCAGAGAGGACTAGTCCTCTTTAAAAATTCATTAATTTACAGCAAAAATAGATTAAAGCACCCAACTGCACCAAGCTAAAAAGTTTGGCTTGTGAATAGCATTAATAATGGAAGCAAGCATCCAAAACCTAGAGGCCCTGGCTCGGAGGCATGGCTGAGGTTTTGTTGCGCTTTATAATGGAGAGTAATTTCCATTTTTTAGAAGTATTACAGCTTTTTGATGCTTGTTTACAATTACATTGTTTTACATGCAAATTGGCTAACAATTGTTACTCATTAAAACATAACCAGCAGAGAACAACACTTCCAGCCTGTGCAAGAAGCAGGGCTTTACATCGGGTTCGCAATGGAGGCTCGGCACAGAACTCCTGTCGCTGGCAGCACAGCTGTTGAGTTCAGTCCAAATGACAGGCCTTTGAAAGTGATCATCCCCCCATCTTATCTTTTACATCTTTCTTTTTTCAAATCATAGCCAGGCTTTACTAACAGAATCAAAGAAGATTTTGACAAGATAAAAGGATTTGCTGCATTTGAATTCAAATTATGTGTACTTTCCTGGGGACATGACAAAAATCACAGTGACTGGGAGCACTCAGAGGACTTAAAGGTACTTAAAAAGAGAGAAAGGCTGCTCTAATGTGCTGTCAAATGTGTCTCTCTCCCAGCCTGATGACATATATATATATATGTATATATATATATATATATATATATATATATATATATGTATATGTATATATATGTATATGTATATATATATATATATATGTATATGTATATATATATATATATATATATTTATATATATATAGATAGATAGATAGATAGATAGATAGATATAGAGATACAGATATATAGATATATAGATATAAATATAGCTAGATGGATAGATAGATAGACAGACAGACAGATGTGTATCTATAGCAGGAGTGTCAAACTTGCGGCCCGTGGGCCAAAATCGGTCCTCCAGAGGGTCCAATTTGTCATTTTGTGTTTTGCTTTATTTGTTAGTTTTACATCGTTTTTTTCATTTTGTGTTGTTTTGTCTCGCTTGCGTTGTCTATTTTTTTTATGATTTATTTTCTTTTTTGTCATTTTTTGTCTCGTTTTGGCATTTTGTAATTTTTTTAGCAATTTTTTTGTTTCTTTTTTGTTTTGTTTCATGTCGTTTCATGTCTCGATTTGTCATTTTGTGTCTCATTTTTTGAATATTTTGTCTTGGTTTTGTTGGGTTTTTTCTGCCTTTTTGTAGATACACTGTGATCTGAAAGTTGTAATGTGTAAATGATAAACCGAGGCATAACATTACTGAAACTTATTTTTCTTGAGAAATATCAGGTTGTTCATATTTTTTTGCAAAAAGATAATTTTCAGTAACATTTTCTGAATGTACTTTTTTGCACTAAAACAAAGCAAAAAAATGGAGTTGTGTTTATTTATTGGTTATTATGCTGTGATATTACTGATCCGGCCCACTGAAGATCAAATTGGGCTGAATGTGGAACCTGGACTCAGATGAGTTTGACACCCCTGATCTATAGTATTGTATCATGGATAGTGAAGTATCATAGATATCACATTAAAACTGCTCATCACTCAATTTCCCATTTTAACACATTGTCTCACTGAGAGGCTGTTAAAGGGTATTCAATACAGGCTCTATATACACAAATACAGTGGGGATCGAAAGTTTGGGCACCCCAGGTAAAAATTTGTATTAATGTGCATAAAGAAGCAAAGGAAAGATGGAAAAATCTCCAAAAGGCATCAAATTACCGATAAGACATTCTTATAATATGTCAAAAAAAGTTTGATTTTATTTCCATCATTTACACTCTCAAAATAACAGAAAACACAATAATGGCGTCTGCAAAAGTTTGGGCACCCTGCAGAGTTTATACCTTGTACTGCCCCTTTGGCAAATATCACAGCTTGTAAACGCTTTTTGTAGCCAGCTAAGAGTCTTTGAGTTCTTGTTTTTAGGTATCTTCGCCCATTCTTCCTTACAAAAGTCTTCCAGTTCTTTGAGATTTCTGGGCTGTCTGTCACACACTGCTCTTTTAAGGTCTATCTATAGATTTTCAATGATGTTGAAGTCAGGAGACTGTGAAGGCCATGGCAAAACCTTCAGTTTACTCCTCTTGATGTAATCCACCGTGGATTTTGAGGTGTGTTTAGGATCATTATCCATTTGTAGAAGCCATCCTCTCTTTAACTTCAGCTTTTTCACAGATGGCATCAAGTTAGTGTCCAAAAATTGCTGAAATTTTATTGAATCCATTTTTCCTTCTACTCGTGAAATGTTCCCTGTGCCACTGGCTGCAATACAACCCCAAAGCATGATTGATCCACCCCCATGCTTAACAGTTGGACAGAGGTTCTATTCATTAAATTCTGTGCCCTTTCTTCTCCAAACGTACCTTTACTCATTCTGGCCTAAAAGTTCTATTTTAACCTCATCGGTCCACAGAACTTGTTTCCAAAATGCATCAGGCTTGTCTATATGTTCATTTGCAAACTTCAAACGCTGATTTTTGTGGTGAGGACATAGAAGAGGTTTTCTTCTGATGGCTCTTCCATGAAGACCATATTTGTACAAGTATCTCTTTATAGTGGAATAGTGTACCACAACTCCAGTGTCTGCCAGATCTTTCTGGAGGGATCGTGCAGTCAAACATGGGTTTTCACTTGCTTTTCTCACAATCCTGTGAACTGTTCTGTCTGATATTTTTCTTGGTCTTCCAGATCTTGCTTTAACTTCCACTGTTCCTGATGACTGCCATTTCTTAATTACATTCCGAACAGAGGATATTGGCATCTGAAAACGCTTTGCTGTCTTCTTATAGCCTTCTCCTGCTTTGTGAGCATCAACTACTTTCAGTTTCAGAGTTCTAGACAACTGCTTAGAAGAACCCATGGTGCTGATTGTTGAGGCAAGGTCAGATGAATCTGGGCATTTAAAACCTTTGAGATTGACATCACCTGGTCTTTCCAGATGATGATTGTGAACAATCCATGACACTGTCAGGTCTCAGCTTTCCAAAGGGGGGAGTGCATGCTATAAACTCTGCAGGGTGCCCAAACTTTTGCAGACGCCATTATTGTGTTTTCTGTTATTTTGAAAGTGTAAATGATGGAAATAAAATCTAACTTTTTTTGACATATTATAAGAATGTGTCATCTGTAATTTGATGCCTTTTGGAGATTTTTCCATCTTTCCTTTGCTTCTTTATGCACATTAATACAATTTTTTACCTGGGGTGCCCAAACTTTCGATCCCCACTGTATACTATGAACTGTGCTTATCTTTGACTGGTTAAACTCTATTATTGCTTTTACTATATGACCACCATATAAACCCTGAACCCAGAAACATCATCCCAGATCCATAAGAGAAGTATTACTACTATTACATTCAGAAGTGCACATGTGCCCAACTAAAGTCTACGGTCAGCTCAAATTAAAAACAAAAGGTTATCGGTAACACTAGATCATAAATCTGCAATATGACAAATCGTATCTCTGAGGCAGAAAACCTATAGCTATTCTTCACATTTATAATCCTTGCATAACAGAAAATAATTGGTCTGTATGTATATATATATATATATATATAGGTCTGACGATTACTTACAAATAGTGATTTCTGACATGACCTAAGGTAATTACAATGACCAGCTGACCTACTAACGTTCTAGTGGCCTGATAATTGCACAGAGCAGGTTCGAGGGCTTCCAGCAGAAACAACTAAGCCCTCCTCCTCTCTTATTCTAACAGCTGCTGCCCCACTATCTTCGAGCAAGGCAGCTCACCAACAGCCCCTCTAGCGGCAGCGTTGGTGATAAAGCGTAGACGAAAAGCTCCCAGGCATCAATCTGTACAACAGCAGAGTGTGGGTGTCTGCTAAAAGCATATTGTTACTTATTAAGTTTTTCATTAAGTAAACACGTCGTTCCAAGGTTAAACACCGATTCTCTATGACGGCGGTGGTATAAAAAGGTGAGCCTACAGTTTGTCTGTTTACAGGCTTCAGAGGTGCAATTAAGACAGAAAAAAACATTTTCTGCACAGCATGTCAAAGAGATTGGATTTTACTTATGAACCACAAAAAAAAAAAAGGGCTTCTGAATGATACATGCTAGCATTGACCGTGCTGCGTTTTTCAATGAATACCACAGAGGCATCAGGATGCAAAGATTCTGCTTCGATTCTATATGTGCTTAAAGAGTTCTCAAAAATTCCAAAAAAAGGGGTAAAAATAAAGAAAAGAAACAAGTGTACGCATTCTTTGCACACATCAGCTGCTTCACAAAACACATATTTGTCAGAAACTGAGAAGTTGAGTGTCTTAACTCCATCGTGTTTTAATTGGGTAGCAAATCATTCTTGGCAGACGCTGAGAAAGAGAGACTGGCTACCCGGCGTTACTCGTGAAACCACACAAAAAGAATACATTACAAGCCATAATGAATATGCAGAGAGACAACATCAAATTTTGACAGCCATGGCCATTTCAAAAACTGGTATATGGAGTTCATCTTTATCAAAGAAACTGAAATGCCTGTAGTGTATCCACAAATAACCCTTAATTCAACTTTCAAAGAGTCATTACTCCACTCGTTCCTCGGCATTGCATTTGCTGACATTGACGATAATTACAACGACCTTTCCGATGATAAAACACAAATCAGTAAAACATTATGAGGGTTCCTTCTCTTCACGTTTCATGAGATTCTGCATAACGTTTTAATGGGGCATTTAGGGAGGTCTATGAGTGATCTACTGAGAAAGTCTACAATGGCAATCAGCAGTGAGTGTGGCAGCTGTTCAGCAATTAAAAAGCCAAATTACCCTCAATCAACACCATTTACAAGCACAAGTAAATCTCAGAGCAAATAATGATGAGAGAAATCTGTTCAGACAGCTCTCATCTTGATAGGAATTAGAGACGCATCCAAATCAGGAGCAGGGTGTTCTCTCAAATGCTTTCTCAGTCTGTCACACACACACACAACTCCCCTTGTCTGTGTATTTTTGGCGAGATGAAGTTGTGTAGTATTGCTCAGTTGTCCACGCTGGTGCAGTATAATGACAGATAATGACTCCTTACATTGTAAGACGGTCACCTTTCATGGTTAGAGACTAAACCTGGTCCATTTGGGGGCAGCCTATGGAAAAGAAACCCACAGTGGAGGAGCGTGACTGCACCATCAACACACTCAGGTTGCTGGAAATTAAAATAAAACTGAGCTGCATACATCGTTGTGAAAAGAAGCTGTGCCATCTTGGGTTAAAACATTACAAAAGTCACATAATTTACTTAAAAATTAACAAGCTATAGTGTATATTAATATATATTGTTTCCACTTTAAAGTAACACCAGCCTGCATGGTGCGTATCTGACTCTTGATATTCTGTAAGTTGCAATAGTGGGAGTCCTTCATAAATCCACCGAGTGGGGCGTCCATGACGTGACATGATGTGTGCAAGTAGAATTCTATGCACTGAAAGTACGTATACACAATGCACACACAAAACTGAAGTAAAAATCTATTACTAAAGAAAAATAATCAACATACATACATGCACACATATACGTGTGCATGTGTATTTGTGTGTATATGTATATGTACACATATATACATAATACTGTATGTATATATACACATAGGCATATATAAAATGTATGTACATATACACACATATACTGTATGTACATATACACACATATATACACATATACTGTATGTACATATACACATACATATACACTGTCTGTATGTATATAAACACTCATATATCCAAACATATACTGTATGTGTATATTCACACATATACATATATGCATGTATGTATATATGCACACATATATACATATGTACTGTCTGTATGTATATAAACACGCATATATACATATTATATATACACTGTATGTGCGTATACAAACATATATATACAAATATATAATGTATGTATAGAAACACATACAAACGTAAATATATATATGCTTATATAATATAAACGTATATGGAATACATAATGCTGTGAAACAAAGTTAGTTAGTCCCATGAACCTCCTTAAACCAATTAGTGTGACACATATCTCTTTCTGTCACTTTTCCAATCCAAGAATTCCAATTCCAAGAATCGTGTTGAAAATCTCTACATTTTCCACATTTAACAATCCAAATCTGATGAGCTGGGAGTCATCACTGTGCAACTTTTGGGTTCGTCAAACTGTTAAGTCTCCACTGTTATCACTTCTCCAGTCCTGTCAGCTGTGAACTGTCCTCTTCCACATTTGCGTGTCGGGCTCAATTTACCGCTTGGACAATTGTTTCTCCTTACTAAAGCCCCTCTGCAGCCCTCTGCTATGCCACTGGAAACACTAAACTCTAAACTTGGGGTAGTTGACTTTACCACACGGACACTGCAAAGACAAACCGCGTCTGCATGCATGCACATAGTGACAGGCAGAGAACTTGTCATGGCCTGCTAAGTAAAAATTTTTTTTTAAAAAACACACAAAAAAACGCTATCTTTTCGTAACATTTCTTCTTCAAGCTTCATGAGCAACATTCAAAAAAAGACTCACCGTGGTGTATGTTGGATATGCTGAATATGAACCGGCTCAGACTCTCTCTCTCTCTCTCTCTCTCTCTCTTTTTGTACTCAGAAGCTCCAGACGCCGATTCTGCACTTGAAAATTCCCCCCTCGAAGACAAAAGCTCCCCACGGTGGTTCCGGCGCTGTCACTCGGGGACTGCGGTGCTCGGAGCGGCTGCAGGCGTCCAGCTGACCGCCGCTGTGGTCACTCGGCCGGCATGACGGCAGGGTCTCGACCCGCTATTCGCGTTTGCTCCGGCAACATGAAGATCCCGGGTCTGTGTGCTCCGCTCGGCTGCTAAACCACCGGAACTACTTCCAACGCCAGCCGGAGCACGTTGAAGATGAATTCATGCACCACAATAGGGAAGGGGGAGAAGGGAAGGGAAAAAAGACAAAATGAAATCACATCCATTTAACTAGTTCCCAATTTCAATATTAATGAGATCCACTAGGACACGCCTGCCATAATTATGACTAAAATAATCAGCTGTAATATTAATCACCAGCAGGCTGAGGCATGTTTTTTTTTAATTTGTTGAAATATTAGACGAACCAAAATCAGCATTATTAAGATTATGGCCTATCTGTGACTTTTAATGTTTCATAAAATACAGAAAAGCTGTCCGTGTTGCATCCAGATGCCCAAAACACAAAATGTTGATGCTTCACAAAGCAAGATAATGGCATCTGCTATATATATTACACCATTCTGCAACAAATCTGCAGCTTCCTGGTTTGTGTCCTATCTGTTATAGCTGAAAGATTCCTGTAATTTGTTGATTAAATATGAGCATAGGCCTGTTATGAAGGCACAGCACACCCACCTGGAGAGGACATCAGTCAGGGCACCTTGTTCCAGCTGAATATTTTTCATCTTCATATGATTAGTTCGACCTCATAAATGCATAATCTTAACCTGAAAATGCATATTTAAGTGTGTAATCTCAGATTTCCTTTGCTGCAGGATGTCTGTGCATACTTGTTGCATGTAAATGTTGGATGTAAATGCACATTTCGAGTGACGCATCTGTTTTTCAATGTTCTCAACAAAGACATCCACTGTCAAATATACAGTACATATATGTTCCACTCAATTCTAAGGCTTAACAGTCCATCCAACAAGGACATCTTTTGTGAAGTGGAGCTGCTGCAGCATCATAGTTTCCTCATAGGCACTATGTGAGTTAACGTAAAGTAGCTCAGTTCTATTAGATATAGGCAAAAAAAAAAAAGCCATGACAGTGGCACAATCCAGATCTGTGCAGAGACAGTGGGTTTCTACACATTTTGCTTGGCATGTGTAAATCCCTGGAACATTTAGCTCCGTAGCTCTCTGCAGAGGCTTCAGCAACCAGCTAACTCCATAATCCCATAATAAAGCTTGTCATCTGCATGTATCCAGAGAAGATTCAATTATTCGCACAGCAGGTCAGAATGTGGAAACATACAAGTCTGATGTAAAGTAGTTCCTGTTGAACGGTGCTGCTTGAGCTTTGAATTAAACTGATTGTTTTCACATTGTTGAGAGGAGCAGCTTCAGCTACAGATTACATGCAGCACAGTTTTGAGCACAAACTTCCTATTTACAGGAAATATTCAGGCTATATCTTCTAAAATACTCCTATAATTAGATTTACATTAAAGTCTCCGCCCAGTTGAAAACATGCTTTGCTTACTGTTGTCACCTGTGTATCTAAATGTACATACATAATTCTACTGGAATCTTTGTTTTGGACTTGCAAGCATCGTTTTTCGGCATCACAGCCAGGCTAAAATCTAGTTTGCTGTGCAGGAGGCTTATGCAACTATGATGTGAAAACCTGAAACCTCTGGTGCACAGACAATGGAGTTTACACTGAATTACGAGGTGTTTTCTATTCGAAAGTCCAACTTTGAGAATGCACAAATTTGAGTATTGAATATATTTTGGCTAAATTAATATAACTAGGTGTCATTTTATGAATTGAAGAAGGTAACTGAACTTTTTTTCTGACACATCCAACACAATTCATCCTTCCACAGTTTTTAATGTCTCGCTGTCTAGACAGATCTGTAGGATTATTGTAAATACTGTGGTCAGAAGTCAGAACAAGTACATTTTTGATCATTATGCTAATATATATTACTATTATTAGAAGTACATGTCAGAAATATAGTCCTTTACTGAGCTTTTAACAGCCAAGACTTGACACAAAACGTGAGTTTTTTGTCTGTGAGCCTGGTCACGTGATTCTCCAGTACTAGGGCCATAAACAACTCAGTGCTGCACTCGTCTGGATGGTGGGGTTCCTTGCAACGGTTAGTGGAATACTTACTGGAAGTGGACGGTGGTGAGGCAACAGTACAGTCTATCTGTGTTTAGGTAGGTGTTAGGAAATTCTTCGAAGTCGAGAGACAAACGAGGAGGCAGACTCAGAGACACTCAGATGGTTTCTGTTGAGAATAAGGTTTACTGACGTCAGGAGAAGTGATTCGACAAAGCAGAACATTCATGTGAGCACTACCAGCTCAAACACTGAGGATTCTCTTCGACCTTGGGTATATAAGGAGTTGGGAGGAATGCCATATTTAGATTACAGCCCAATATGGAGACAACTTGTCTGCTCAAGAACGTCAACGAGACAATATCTAATCATAACCAGCTTCTGCTTTTCTCAGGGTCATACTAGGGACAGAGAGGGAATAAACATGCTGTCAGCCTCAGATTAGGAGGAAATAGGGTCAAAGGAGATAACCTGTAGGATAATCTGAAGTGACCTATAAATTCTACAACTTGATTTAAGGTGACCGAAAGATATTCTGGGATGTCTTCCACTAACGGCTGCAAGGAAATACCACAATAAGAGGAAAGAGAGTATTTTTCCCTTCACAGAAGATAGATAGATAGATAGATAGATAGATAGATAGATAGATAGATAGATAGATAGATAGATAGATAGATAGATAGATAGATAGATAGATAGATAGATAGATAGATAGATAGATAGATAGATAGATAGATAGATAGATGGACTGATGGATGGACGGATGGATGGATGGACACAGGAGTGACTGGGTCACAGGGGTCACTAATGCTTTAATACCTTTGGATTGTTGGGGACTCTGTTCTAAATTTGTATTGTCTCTTACTTTCATACTAGAGCAGGTTGTCCACTGATCGCAAGATTGGTGGTTCAGTCCCTGGCATGTCTTGCCCTGAAGTGTCCTTGGGCAAAACATTGAACCCTAAGTTTCTCCCGATGGCAGGCACCTTGCATGGAAGTTCTGTCACCATTGGTGTGTGAGTGTATGTGTGACACTTTGAGCATCAATAAACCAGAAAGGTGCTATATAAGTGTAGATCATTCACTAAGTGATATGAGATGACATATGTTGTGAATTGGTGCCGTTTAAATGAATCTGAATTGAACTAATGTCACTGGGACCACCTTAGACTTCACCTTCCACATGATTTCATTTTAAGAAATGGAAACTATAAACAGGAGGTGGGTAACCGTCCTCTGGGCCAGTTGTTGTAATCTGTCAGTCCACCACCAGAGGACTCTCTAGCCTAAGACAACGTGTTGCTGTAGTTCAAAAATCCTGAGGCATCTTTTGTTGAATGTGCACCTATGTTTTGCATCAATTTAATGAAACATCCTTAAGCATTGGGAACCATGAAGAGCCAAATGAAAACCGACTCCATTCAAAGTACAGCTCATTCTACGTGTGTTAACACTGAAATTGGCCTTCTCATGTGTCTCATCCTTGCAAATTGCCAGCCTGTTTTGCAAGCTTGACCTCATGGCCAAAAACAATGGATGGTTTGTTCATCTCGTGATGGCAAAATGTGAACAACTGCAGCTGAATGCCCTGTGCTGAGTCTCTATCCAAACACTGATGGGCTTCTTATAATTAGATTAGCCTGCTTTTGTTGTGTTGCTTTCATTCAATCTCCACATTTACTCCATAATGCACACTAATGCTTGAACAGCTCTGGAGCCACATCTGGGTCAAGTGTGCTGGTTTGGTTTTGTTGTGAGGGGCAGTGATAGATGCATGTGATCTAAGCAGGGTTGAAGCAGTTTATTCTCATTTTCAAATCAAACTGTGCTGGTTCTGTGTTGTTAACATGACAAATGAGGGAGGCTGGGCTGCTGTGCGTAAAGAGGAATGTGTCTGCTGCGACGCCTTCCGCCCACTTTGCGCTGATTGGGCGGCAGCACCGGCTCTTCCCGGTTTGATCCTGTTGGCTCTCCGGCGTTGCAGTGCGTCGTGCTCAGAGGATGCTGCAAGAAGCAAACAAAAACCACAATGAACACACAGATGGCATGTAAAAGAACAAACATAACGACGACGTGTTACAAGCGAACGCTCAGATTTACCATTTTTATCAGGTTTAGTCCGTCCATCCCTGGAGGCGAAGGTTGAGGATAGTATGGAAATTATAGGGGCGGGGATGAGAGCTGAATCTTTGCATTCATTCTAAACGACTCAGAAAAAAAAACCAAAAGCACAATCCTCTTTTGTAATACCTTCAGCTAGGCTCTAATAACACAAACAGCCACACATAATAGTGACATACATATTTGCTTTCACAATAAAAGCGCTCTTAAATAACGGGTAATTGTTTAACATCTGTGTAAACATTCAGATTAGTTTGTTCATTTTACAGATACTTTGTGGCACTGACTTTATTTCTATGAACTTCCATGTGGTTTAATGGGAGAATTTACTGGTGAGTCACATGGATCTTTTTTTTTTTTTTTTGTCTCGCTGGTGGTTGCTGTGCAAGATGCAGTCTCGCGAGAACAACCTACCCGACCTGCCTGCAAATGAGAATTGCATCAGTTTGAAGACATTGCAGAAATAAAGCTGTTTGGAAGTTTGGTTTTATATTCAGCTGTATGAGCGTGTTCTGTGATTTTAATTTGATTATTACTGATTTAGAGCACATATTTTTTGACTTACAGATCCTTCATAAATACTTGAGCACTATGTGGAGTTAACAGAAAATGCACAGGGAGACGTAAGCAGCTGACACAGACTTTAATCCTGCAACCTGTCAAATTTGGCAGGGCTGCTTTTATATTCTGGTGTGTTTTCTGTAACTTTCATTTGATAAATAGTGATTTAGAGCACATATTTTTTGATCATCAGCAGAGGTTTGACATCCAGGAGTTACAGATCATTCATAGAAAACTGAGTTAAATAGAAACTTAGTTTAAATTCTGTTAATCTGAATGATATCTACATTTTAGAATTAAATAGGTGTTTCTGCAGAACGAGTGCATTGATGAAGGCTGGGTCTTAAAATTATAACTCTTAAAATGTCTGTGTATTGTATTGAAAGGTCGAATGGGTTGATTTAATGTATTGATCATACACAGAAAGATAGTCTGTGGCTATAACACACATTTTCAATACAGGACTACTGTCAGTATATGAACTGATGAAGGAGTGTGTTAGTGTTCAACAAATATGAGTCAAATCAGAGGGATCTCTGAGATTATAACGAACCATTTTCACATGAGGCCCTGATTTCAGCATCTTAGAGTCCGTCTGAGAATGCACAAGGAGACTTCATGCTGCCAAACACACCCTTGTCAGTGATGAATATTCACGATTCTGGATTGCAGCAACATCATCTACAAAATGATCCCAGATACCGTGCTCAAAAAACTGGACACTCTTTATAACTCAGTCATCCGCTTTGCCACTAACGCACCCTTCTACACTCACCACTGCAATGTCTATAAATTGGTGAGGTGCCCTTCCCTTTATACCTGGCAGCTTCACCACTGGTTTCAATTTGTTTACAAGTCAGTTCTGGGCAAGACATCTCCCTACCTATCTCCTCTTCTTTACCTCGCCCATAATTCATATCACACTAGGTCTAGTGAATACATCAAGCTCATCATTCCCAATACTTCTACTATTTTTGGCTGTAACTCCTTTCGCTTTGCAGCAGCTAATGACTGGAGCACCTTACAAAACACTCTCAAATTTTCAACTTTGACTCCAATCACCACCTTCAAAATTATGGCATTTGTGGTTGCTAGAATGCTACTGCAAAATTACGGTAAAACATTTTCTGCATTTATGGTAAAGAAATGTGTCGATATTGTTGATTTTAGGGTTAAATTCCATATTTTACTGTAAAAAAATAAGTTTTAACCTTTAAAAATTTGAAAATTTAGATGAAAACTCTATATAAAATAAAATTTGTGTAACTTATTTTAAATATTACAGCGTTTTTCCATCATCAGCACAACAGTTAGTGTTAAACATTAAATATATGTATTTTTTAGCAAAAATTGCAGTTAAAGCCCTCATATATTTCAAAGCATATGTCCTTTATTAACACAAAAGTGCATCAGTTTGATGGGTAACAAACTGCATTTTTAACATGACAATAAATGCAGAAATTGCCATGTTACTTGTTATAAATATTGCAGCATATTTCCATTACCACTACAACAATATGTACATTTAACTGGCAAAAACTGTATTCCTTTCGAGAATTAAATGCAAAAATTATAGTATTGTTCTACATATTACGGCATATTTCCATTAAAAACTGTGCAGGAGTTGGGAAATGCATTTTTTTCAAGAAAAAAAAAGTATAACACACACTTTTCTCCTGATTAACCTGTTTACAGTGATTCAGTGTTACATAAACTGCATCAAACTGTTTTGGAGTTTACAGATTTTTACTGTCATGGTTTGAGAGTTTTTCACTGTAAAATGTACAATTTTTTAAAAAACTGGCTTAGCCTATATATTTTCATTATCATAGAAAAAAACAGCAACAGACAGGCTTATTTTGTGCTAAGTATTACATGACCACACCTCAAAACCACTTTTTTTTTAAACTTTCTTCCACCAATAAAATGATTTCAAGACTATTTAAGGATTATCAAGGCCACTGTACTACAATTTTAATACACACTTTATCTAGGGCTCAGGGGGAGAATAATAAGGGGGGTTTACTCAGCTAATATTTGGGGATATTATTGTTATGAATTTTAAAGCCATAGTTCCCATAATGCTTTGGGAGACGAAAACAGGAAGCATTTATTATTTATTATAATAATAGTATTTATTTATACTTTAAATTACCACTGTTAAAAGTATGCCGAATTGGTTATTGTAAGTTACTGTTTGCAATACATACATGTATTTACATAACACTATCAATGAGTAAGTATTGTATTAAATATATTTTTAAAATGTGGTTATTCTCAGGCTAGTTCAGGGATTAGTTTTTCTTTTTTTCGTAAGATGATTTAAGGACATGGGTAATGAGATCCTCTTAAAGTGCAAGTCCCAGTGAATTTAAAAATGTGCCTATGAAGCCTGTGTGTTCAGACTTCCATCCTCTAATAATGAACTGCCGAACACACAAGGACAGAGAGGAAGGGAACGAGAAGTGGGTCAATCGCATAATTTCGCTCCGCTGTCACATTGAGGTGTTTTCCTCCTCAGTCGCACACAGTTCACCCTGGATGCTAAACAATGGCCACCGTCTCAATACAGAACATTTTTTTTTTTGCCATAAACGCCTCTCGGTTTGGGGAAAACGACACGGAAATAAAGAAAAAGAAAGTGAGGCTGGTTGTATCTTCGGTCTGCGATGACCTTGTTTCATTTCCTGCCACTTCGGCATGGAGACAGCGCCGTCGGTGTTCGCCAGACCTCCTCGCACCGTCTGGTCTGAACCGGTTCGGAAAAGTGCGCGGACCCGTGCGCATTGCAGACTTCTCGCAGCGTTTCTGTGCGCGCCCTCACCAGGCCCCGCCCCCAATCGGCAGTTTAACTCTTTTGTGATTGGCTAACGGGGTCGCGCCTCGCCCACTGCTTCCGCGTGTTGTTTGGGCAGAGAGGCGGTTGCCGGGCTGTGATTGGCCGACGCCCCTCAGAACCTTTGTTTTGGGGCAGGCCCCGATTTTTTTTATCTGTTCCTTACTGGTCGACGTGAGCGCGGACGAGTGTAGTTGTAAACGAGGCGCGTGCACTTTTCAGCACCAATACCTCGTGGATAGCAGCCAAACGCAGCACACACAGAGTAGCAGTGTTGTGGGTTAGCTTCACTTTATCGTGATAAACCGAGGACTTGGCGCTCAGTGATCACGGGAAAAAACAAAAAAACTTAACCCAGTGCCGAGGCGGAGAGCGGAAACACAGAGAGGCGCAGCTTGAGCTTTTTTTTCCCTTTTTTTTGTTCGCTCCGGCGGCAAGAGCTGCATTGAAAGAGACAAGTTTTGGTGCGGGTGATATTACCGTTATCTTCCCTTTTTTTCTGTGTCGAATTCGCTCGGTTCAGCTGAACTGGAGGACTAAATGGCTAGAGGCGACGGGAAAAAGAGGTGATTAAGAAGCTCGTTCGGTCCCTCGCCGGTTCGGTCCAGACAGCGGTTGAAGCACTGCGGTCGGTCGTGTTTTTAGCCACATCACAGCCCGCTCGCACCGCTAGCCGCCGAGCTCTTCATTGTGTGAGCATCTCGTGCTACTCCGCTGCCGCCCGAACCCCGGAGCCCGCGCGCTGCCCACCGCACACCTGCCGCCCCCACAGCTGCGGATTTTTTCTTCTCTTCCCCCCTCTTTTTTGTTTGAAGAACTTTCCAATCCAAAAAGAAAAGAAGAAAAAATGTGTTCTCGGGTTTGGTTCGTGACCGACCGGCGCATCCACCAGGAGTACCCACAAGTTCAGATCCTCCGGGCGCTGAAGGAGCGCTGCGCCGACGAGGATGTTGAATTCCGCTCCCTGCTCATGGATCAAATCGTGCTGACGATCAGCGAGGGGCAGTTAGGCAAGTATTGATCAAAGTTGTCGATGTGTGAGCGTAAAACTGTGCGAGCTAACGATGCAGTTTGGCTCGGGTGTGAGATCGATGGTGCGTTTACGTGCTCCGCAAAGTTAATGGCAGACCGGTCATTGTTTGGGGACCACACTGCCGTAAAGCGAGCGGTGGGTTAGCCCGGTCTGCTCTGCTAGCAAGGAAGCGAAGTGTGAGCACAGCCGTGACCGCCTAACCCACTTTCCAGCTTAGACTGCCTCCAGTGTGAAGGCAGCGATGACGCCTGATTTGATTTCGCTGAATACGTTGCAATTCAAACACTGTGGTGGATGATCAGATGTACACAAGCGACCGGAGATAGCTTTTTTAATAGCACAGGAACCCGGTAATTACAGAAACAGGCATTTATTAGTGGGATCAAGTCGAGCTCCTGTCATGTTGCTGCACATTGTGTTGACTCTGATGTTCAAGCTGCGGGTTTTATCAGAGAATCTCATATTTAAAGCAGGGTTTTTTTCATTTTAAGCAGCCTAGAGAACGAGAAACACAAGTTAACATGTTTCAGCCTGCCAGAAGAGTCGCAAATAGACTAGATCTGTTTGAGTAATCACTTAGATATTTTCCTTTTTGAGGTGTTAAGGGTAGTGATTTAACATAAGACACCCAAAGTAATGTTTACAATTCTTAATTGACTAACCAAGAAACCATAAACACATGATAGATAGATAGATAAATAGATAGATAGATAGATAGATAGATAGATAGATAGATAGATAGATAGATAGATAGATAGATAGATAGATACCAGAATCCTGTTAGTTTGAGGGTTCTGCACAGAATCAGATGTACATAGAATCTTCTGGAGCCACTCTCAGTTTGGTGGTCACTAATGCTTTAATAACTTTGGCTTGTTGGAAACCCTGTTGTAAATTTGTATGATCGCTTACTTTCATACTAGAGCGGGTTGTCCACTGATCGCAAGGTTGTCGGTTCGATCCCTTGCATGTCCTTCCCTGAAGTGTCCTTAGATGGATAGATAGACATTTTAAGCAGCCTAGAGAATGAGAAACACAAGTCAGCATGTTTCATTCTGCTAAAAGAATCGCAAACAGACTAGATCAGTTTGAGTAACCACTTAGATGTTTTCTTTTTGAGATGTTAAAGGTAGTGATTTAAAATAAGACACCTAAAGTAATGTTTACAATTCATAATTGACTAACCAAGAAACCATAAACACTCAGATAGATAGATAGAAAGATAGATAGATAGATAGATATTTTATTCATCCCCTTGGGGAAGCTCAAGGCATCACAGCAGCTCACACGTTACATTCAAGAAGGATAAGGAAATCAATGCGCATGAAGGTAGGCAAATCTTGCATCTGTCCAGCCACGACCTGTGTGTTATTCCTTGAAATCGCTCAAACGGTGCAATTGATTGTCAAACCTAAAATCAGCCACCCCCGTATCATCCTAATCTTTCTGCACATACTACCTCGTCTATCCCACCAACACTCATAATCCTCGATCAGTCTTCTGTTGTCGTTTCGCTCCAGAGTCATTACAGTGAAATGTTGTAATTTCGCAGTAATGACTCAGGAGGCCTCGCTAAAGTGATGGTAACAGTAGGAACTCTCAACAAATGGACACACATGGAATTTGTTAGGGTGGTGTGAAGTGAAGTGGTGGGGCAGTGCCACCAGATGAGAGGTGTGAAAGTCCCAATTAACACATAAATGGTGTAGGCTGACATTGGCAGAGGCTGAATAGACAGGAGAAAATGTACTGAAGTGGAATGAATAGAGGTGCGACTGGGCAGCGTGTTCCTTGCTGTCTGCGTGCCATTACTTTATACCACTGCATCGTACTGTACAGCTTAGTCATGGCAAAGCTTTACATGCAACATGGGGCCTCACATGCCAACAGATGGGCATTAAAGTGGAAAGCATGGCACTTAAGAACTGACATACATTTCGCATCCCATAGGACAGCCAAAAGGATATTTGTGAACATAAACGAAGCCTAGAATGGGTTATTTGTGGCATTTATACAGAATACCTATCACATTAAAACAACATTAAAGTGTATTTTTTGTTACTTGATCTAAAGAAGAGGCAGATCAGGATAAAGAGATCGTAGCAGCCAACACAGATATATAGGTAGACGGCTGTCTAGACCTGTCGCTTAGCAAGATACACATAAGCGTGGCAGTTAGCATGCACTATAATCCACTGCTGGCCCTAAGTCTGCATTCACTAAATGTCTTCTGAGCCTATTAACAGCCAGTGGACAGATTGTCTTTTGGCCACACAGGAAGCCACAGAGTGTACTCTCTGGCTGGGGTCTTGAGGTGCGTACTGGCCATGTGTGCACCTAGCATTAAGTGCAGCTTTTCTCTCGATGCGATTTGGCCACACTTGATTTGCATGTGGATTACAGAAACTCAGGTCATTTCCAATGCAAAATCAAAACAGGAATTGGCATCTTGGCTGCATAGTCTTTATCAAAACAAAGTTGCTTCTCTTTTCTAGCATGCAGACTATCTCAGTGTGGATATGCACAAAGATAACCAGAGGAAAGAAACAAGTTAAGTTAAATTAAACTTAAGGAAATACAGCTGTCATGACTGAGACGAGATCAGTTAGTGTAAACTATCCTAATCTTTTTTAACACTTCATAGACAAATGGTAGTTCACAGTCCTGTCAAGTGTGAACCACCATTGACAAATTGACCAAATTTACTATAAATAGTCACTTGTTTCGGTCATATCCAGCAGGAAAAACTATTAGTCAAATACAGATTTACGATAAATTATATTGTGGTAAGGGTATGAGTAATTTTAGACACAACTGTATGCTAAATCTGCCCAATCCTTTAAACTGTCTACATTATTGCATTGAAAGACAACAATAACTAATGATCAGCAGTGTTGATAGATTGGGGAGCTAAACTGTAGTGTTAGGCCTTGTTTCATCAGAAATTTTTGAATAAACATGACTTGCACTGGGATGGGGCAAGGAGGCAGACTCCTTGGCTTTAAAGGGGCAAGGAGGCAGACTCTTTAAAGAGGCAAGGACACAGTCAAGGGAGTTAAATCTAGATTTAGCTCCCTTGTGGATTCACACAAGGACAGCTGTGGAGATCACAGATGCATAGTTGTTGCTGTTATACTAGTTTCTACTCGAAGGACTCTGTTCTATACATGCACACTAGGCCATATTCCAGACATATACACTACTGTCCAGCATACACACTACAGCTCTGGTAGTCGCCACAGGGACTGTCTGTACTGACAGAAATTTTGAGCTGCATGCACAAGAGTTCATGCACAGACCCTGGCGAACCCTCGCATATTCATGGATGCAGAAACACTTGTTTTAGTTACCATTTACTGACTGTTAATGCAGTTAATTCTTATGTAAATATGACGAAATAGTAATTAAAATGTGAGGAATGATCAAATAAAACAGCAGCTTTTACAGCAGGTGTGTCAAACCAGTCCAGCCCTCAAAGTGTAAAAATTACAGAGAAGACATTAACTGCAGGTTGTAAATTTGTAAAGCTATAAATTTAAAATAATTTCCATGACAAGTTGTTTTGATCATAAAGTAAAATACTAGATTGCTCATTGTTCTTTTGTCATTTTGTGTCTCATTTTTGTCGTTTTGTCTCTTATTTTTGTAATATTTTGTCTTGTTTTTGTCTCAATTTTGTCATTTTGTGTCTCATTTTTGTATTATTTTGTCATGTTTCTGATGTTTTTTTGTCTATTATTGTCTGAATTTTGTCGTTTGTCTCATGTTTTTGTTGTTTTGTGTCTCATTTTCGGTGTTTTGTGTCTTATTTTTGTCCTTTTGTGTCTCATTTTTGTAATATTTTGTCTTGTTTTTTTTGTCTTTTTTTGTCTGACTTTTGTTGTTTTGATCATAAAGTAAATACATTTAGTAAATTTAGTCTCAAAATGAAGACATATGTAGCTCTGATAGCAGAACTTGTTCAAAGATCAGCCTTCCAAAACTAATAAAGCCACACCATCAACCAAAACCCCCAAAAAGTTCATGGATGCCTAGTATTTGTTTTAGGGAAGGTCAGAGTGCTATCACAGTCTTAAAACTGATAACACATTTACAGCTTGCTGTTTCAAAGGGCTTCTCCTTCTCTTGGCTCGTTTGTGTGTTCTCACATCAGGTTGAGGTCCATGTTTAACACTGAAGTTAATGGGTTCAACGTGTCCCTAGGAGGAGCGAGCTGTATGTGCACCCACACATGCACATCATTATGTTTTAATGACGAATGACGGCCCTTCACATATGACAGCTAAACCCAACATTCAGCTAGCTGGAGGCATTTCACATCCCATGATTGAATAGACTTAAGAGACCGGATATGAATTGATGTCACGATCCTTTTTGATCCCTGTGTTTGCCACTGGGCCCTCTTTTATCCCAAACATGATAAATGCAACACTTCTATGCCAGTGAAGATAGAACATTGAGGCAGGTTCACTATCTTAATTTACAATCTGATACAGATAGTACTGTGGCTTCATGGCAGTTCTTGTTTTGGCTGTTTGTGAAGCACAAACTCTAAACTTTATAAGAAATAAAGCTTTTACAGTAAAATAATGTTCCTGCTGAACTTGATTTGCATTTACAAGCTGTTATTAGTTGTTTTACATTGGTTAAATGAAGCTACATCATGTCAAAAATCCTTGATGACAGTAACAATGATGCTGCTCATGTTGCTTGCTAACACTTTGAGTTCTTTATTGCGCAAGACATTGTATAAATTTTTTGCCAATATATTTTACACTTTTAAATAATGAAGGGAGTTTAAAGTCTTTTTTGGGCTGTGACTTGATTGCACATGTTTTCTTCCACTAAAACTGGTGCTGCTGGCTAATTGTTTGTCAATTAGCCAGCAGCATCTCATTTGCAGCTTCTCACATACAGCTTGGAAAGGTCTATTTGCATTTTATTGGTGTTGCCAAAGAGGCTCACAGAAGTTGGTTTTTCCTCTAGATAAGAATGCAGCCTGCACTGAAGATAAAAAGCTAAACATAAGGAAGCACATTCATGTCACACACTAAGTTTAAAGACATAAAACAACAAAAATAAGACAAAACATTACAAAAATGAGACACAACATGACAAAAACGAGAAACAGAATGACAAAGAATGAGCAGAACGACGTGAAACACAACAAAAGAGACAACAAAACTGATAAAAAAGTAATAAAGCGACAAAAAGTAGACAAAAACAAGATAAAAAAATACACAAATGACACAAACAAGACAAGAAATGACAAAAAAATAGGCAAACAACACAAGCGAGACAAAAGAAGACAAAACAACAAAAACGACGAACAAAACAACGAATAAAGCAAAACACAAAATGACAAAAATAAGACAAAAAACATATGCCAAACAAAAAGGAAACACAAAATGACAAAAACATGAGACAAACAACAAAAGTCAGGCAAAAAAAGACAAAAAGCAACAAAAACAAGACAAAATGAGGCACAAAAAGACATTCAGCAATACAGTATTTTACTTTCTGATCAAAACAACTTGTCTAGAAATCATTTTAAATTTGTAGTTTTGCAAATTTACATATTTGCAAAAAAAATATTTTCGTCTGTGTATTTTTTAAACTTTACAAAGTCGTCCCGTGGGCTGGATTGGACCCTCTGCAGGGCCAGTTTTGGCCCACGGGCCGCATGTGTGACACCCCTGCTGTAGAGTTGATTCCTAGAATAGTATTAGAATGTAATTGACAGACATATCTTTTCATGCAAAATTTTATCTGTACTTAATGTTCAACCTTTCTTTTTTGCGTGTGTAATTTGCATAGCTGCAGCAGCCATAGAAAACAGTGTCTGCTCTATGATTGTTGCATTTTAAGCCTTCAAGCTTCATACTTTCTGGTACTGAATGATGTTGACGATAATTGTAAAAACTGGTGGGGGAACAGATGACCACAAACCCACAAATATTATTGGAAGAATCACGATGCATCTTCGTCTTCTACAGTGGTTTTTTTTTTCCACTCAAACCACATAAATGACACAGGCCACAAGAGAAGTAATGCTTTATTGGATAAGAAGGTTAGCACAAGTTGACTTGCCAGTGTTACCAGCCGCAGTATCAAATATTATTACATGCCAAAGGAACTTCAGATAAAATAGCAGTGATGTATTGTGTTGTTTGCAGCAGCTGAGACTAGATGAGGCAGAAATATTTCCTACATAACGTTGTGACAGATCTATAAAAATAACCACTGAGTAAGGCTCATGAACACGGTAAACTGACTGTCACTGTACCCAAGTAGTCTATCTTCAGTTCCCTACAAAATATACATGAGGCTGTGTTACATATGAGTATCATCATGCCAGATCTCATCCAAAATATGGCATTCAGTCATATTAAAAGACCTCCCAGCCCTAAACCAAGCACATAAAAGAGAACTCTCTAAATCAGGGGTGTCAAACTCATATTAGTTCAGGGGCCACATTCAGCCCAGTTTGATATCCAGTGGACCGGACCAGTAAAGTTCCAACATAATATTACCTTATAAATAGTGACAACTCAAAATTTTTTTTCTTTGTTTTAGTGCAAAAAAGTTCACATTAAAGGAATTGTCTTTTTTACAAAACATTGTGAACAACCTGAAATTTCTTAAGAAAAAATAAATTCAGTTTCAGCAATACTATGCCTCAGTTTATCATTTCCACATTACAACTTCCAGATCACAGAGTGTCTACAAAGGAACACAATATTTAGTCATCTGGAACTGAATGATGTAGTATTTTACTTTATGATCAAAATGACAAAAGTCAGAAAAAAATACAAGAACAAGATACAAAACGACAAAAAATGAGACAAACAGCACAAAACAAGACAAAAAAGAGACAAGAAGTTTGACAAAAAAGTTACAAAGCGCCAAAAAAAATGGACAAACAAGACAAAAAATGGCAAAAGGGAGAAACAAAATGACCAAAAAATACACAGATGCCACAAGCGAGACAAAAAAAACACACAAAACACCGAAAACGCTACACAAAACAATGAATCAAGCAAAACACAAAATGACAAATATAAGACAAAAAACACAAGTGAGACAAAAAGGAAGCACAAAACGACAAAAACGAGAAACAAAATGACAAAAACATGAGACAAACGACAAAAGTCAGACAAAAAAACTACCAAAAAAATGACAAAAACAAGACGAAATGTTACAAAAACGAGCCACAAAATGACAGAAGAACAATGAACAATCTACTATTTTACTTTATGATCAAAACAACTTGTCGAGGTCTAATGTCTTCTCAAATTTCTACATTTTGAGGGCCGGGTTAGACCCTCTGGCGGGCCGGTTTTGGCCTGCGGGCCTCATGTTTGACACCCCTGCATTATATCACAATTAATGTGGTAATGGGTTTGACCTCTTCAGTCTGAGAATTCTTCAGTGACAGTTTAATGCATTTGCTGAACTCCGGTTGCCAGATATTTTTGTCATCTCATCATACGTCTTGTTGGCCTCAGTAAGTTCTAGTGCTATAAAGTAGCTATACACAGCAATGCACAGGCCTGTGTGCTGAGTGAACAGAAGGGTTTTTTGCTTGGCCTCACAGTGGGCCTATGTATATGTTTTTGTTTGATGTGTGTTACTGAAGACAGATATGCAGATAGGCCATTGGAGGCATTGTTGGCCCAAACCAAACCAGGAGAAGGCGTGGGTTGACCTGCTGCCTCCTCAGGCTAATGTAGACAGGACATCCACAGTTGGCTGCATTCAGGTCTGGCAGGACCGACCAGCCAAACACTGCCGCAGCGTTTATCAGCCTGCTTTGTGACATTGCAGCGGCATGCATAGAATGCTTGTTATGCATGTTAGCTTTGTCAGGCAGATCGAAAATGGGACCCACCTATTTAGTCCGCCGAACAATGAAAACATTGCGATTTGTCATAAAAGAAAGAGAGAAATCCCGTCGTTTGTGACTATAAACACATCGCACCCTCTCTAAATTTAGACATTGCCTCATAACAACCTATGCTGAAATTGTCAAATGTTGGCATGGACAGGATTTCTGAACATTTGGTCACATGATGCATCGCACACGAACGCTTGCACAGATGAATAGGACTGATTCATCCAGCTGCCTCATTGGTCTCTGTTTGGTCCCCCTGGAGATGGAGACGAGCACTGTGAATACTGTCTGTCAAAAACCATGAGACCACATCCCCTGACACTTCCCACTGTAACACCACTCACAGCGCTCTCAGTTGCTACACAATCAGAGCAGTGTGTGAGAGCGCTGAATAGGGCTGGAGAGACAGTGAATCCTCCTGCTTCTGTACTGAGATTGTGAGGAGGGAGGAAAAAAGAAAGGGAGGGGTGGGGTCTTTTCATGGCTTCATACTCCTATTATCATGCGCCACATTTTCCCCCTCCCTTCCTCTGTGTTAGCTACAAGACATCCCTGACCTTTTCTGCCTGTCGCCTTTCTCCTGTTCTACCCCCGTTTACCTGTCTGTGCACACGCTGACCCTAAAGCAGGGGTGTCAAACTCATTTCAGTTCAGAGGCCACATTTAACCAGGACAATCATAACATAAATAAATAACCACAACTCCAATTTTTTCCTTTGTTTTAGTGCAAAAAAGTACATTCTCAAAATGTTCACATTTAAAGAATTAAATTTCCACAAAACATCATGAACAACATGAAATTTCTTCAGAAAATTAAGTTCAGTTTCAACAACATTCAGTCTCAGTTTATCATTTACACTTTACAGCTTCCAGATCACAGAGTGTCTACAAAGGAACACAACATTTAGTCACAGCTACCTGGAACTGAATGATATAGTATTTTACTTTTAAAAACACAAAAAACAACAAAAACAAGACAAAATGTTACAAAAATGAGACACAAACAACAAAAGCAAGAAACAAAATGACAAAAAATGAGACAAACAATGCAAAACGAAACCAAAAAGAGACAAAAAATTAGACAAAAAAGGTACAAAGCAACAAAAAAATGACAAAACGAGACAAAAAATGACAAAACCGTGAAACAAAACGATAAAATCGCTACACAAAAATAATGAATAATGCATCACACAAAACAACAAAAATGACAAACAAAACAACAAAAACGTGACACAAATGATAAAAATCAGACAAAGAAAGACAAAAAGCAACAAAAACAAGACAAAATATGAAAAAACGACAAACAAAATGACAAAAAATTTGACAAACGACACGAAACAAAACAAAAAAGAGAAAAAATTAGACAAAAAAGTTACAAAGCGACAAAAAAATGGACAAACGAGACAAAAAAATGACAAGCGAGAAACAAAACGACAAAATAGTAGACAAACGACACAAATTATATACAAAACGAATAAAGCAAAACACAAAATGACAAAAATGAGAAACAAATGATAAAAATCTGACAAAAAACAAGGCAAAATATTACAAAAATGAGACACAAAAAGACAAAACAGCAATGAGTAATATAATATTTTACTTCATGATCAAAACAACTTGTCATGGTCTAGAAATTATTTTAAATTTATAATTTTACTAATTTACAATCTGCAGTTAATGTCTTCTCTCTAATTTTTACACTTTGAGGGCCGGATTGGACCCTCTGGAGGGCCGGTTTTGACCCGCGGGCTGCATGTTTGACACTCCTGCTTTAAAAGAAACCTGTGCAGGACATGCATTATGTAGGGTTGGTGCACGGTGCATCTGCAGGCGCATCAATAGCTATCTAGCTGCTGTTATTATGTATACAGCAACCATCAAGCTTCTGTTGACCTCTGATGATCTCAGCCACAGCCATTATCGCTGCTGTGAGCCTGGAGACTCTAAGATGGCTGAAATTCATGTCACGGTGGAGGTGAAGTGCCGAACGCTGACAAATGTTTCTCCTCCCTTCTTTCCTGCACATAGTGTACATGTCCACACATACGCACAGATTCTGCCGTCTCTTAATCTGCTCGTCCTGATGAGCTGTTGGGTTGCATCACAGGCTCAGAAGTCTCACAGTCTGTCTCGGTTTCCTCTTGTCATGCAGGGTGACAAAGTAGCACCAGCCACCAGCGAAATGCTTCAGAATCTTGGTCCATGACAAGCGAATTTTCCATCTGTGTCAGAAGATGTAAAGCCAGTAATCTGTGTGGTTTCTAATTTATCCTGTTCTGCAGATTCACATAGCTGCAGATGGAGGAGGCTGTTGAATGTTGGGATTTGTCAAATTTGTAGCTTTTGTAGAAAAGTTGTTGTATTCCATTTTACACCAGCTTTATTCTCGCCATCATTCTATACAAGCTCCTCTTTGTAAACTCTCTCCTGTTTTCTGTGGCTTTTACATGCTGTGCTGAATTGAAATGGCTGATCAGTGACCTATTCAGATGTGCTCAGTTAGCCTATTGTGGTTACGTAGCTGGCATTTGCATAATAAAAGTGGTGTCAGGCTGAGACATTGAAAACCAATGTCGATTTGACTTTTGGTGAAGCAAAATACAGCTCAGGTTCTAGATCTATTAGATTACACTGATTTTTGCGTCTTTGTAATATTTTGTCTTGTTTTTGTTGCTTTTTGTCTTTTTTATAGTAAAATACTATAGTGTTCAATTCCAGATACCTGTGACTGAATGTTTTGTGCCTTTATAGACACTGTGATCTGTAAATTGTAATGTCTAAATGCTAAACTGAGGCATAATGTTGTTGAAATTGAACTTACTTTTGAATAGTGTTACTTTTTAACCGACAGCTGAGTAAGGAAAAGATGGTTTTTACCTCGCTGACATGTTTTAACCGCGGTCTTCCTCAGCGCGTCATCTGACGTGTGATGACGTGTTGTTTTTATCAGGTAACATAATCCATCTAGGAGCTTGCTTTTCTTAAGTAATTTCAGGTTCTTCTTAATGTTTTGTAGAAAGATAATTCCTTAAATGTGAATAGTTTCAGAATGTATTTTTTTGCACTAAAACAAAGGAAAAATTTGTTGTGGTTATTTATTGGTTATTATGCTGTGATTTTACTGGTCCGGTCCACTGGAGATCAAATTGGGCTGAATGTTGCCCCTGAACTAAGATGAGTTTGACACCCCTGGTATATAGCATCAGTATATCAGCAAGGATTTTTCTCTCTCTGTTAAAAAGGGCAACAATAATGCAGCACTGCAGAGGAGCTCTATATATGGCTATGGGCAGTATGTAAATGTTTGTATCAGCAGTCACTGCAGGTTCTATATTCATTGCTCAAAACCACCATCCTCGGAGCTGGCTGCCTCCGCCTGGTCCTGTAAACTGGCCAACTCCCAGTCTGAGCTGTGTGGTGACGACTGGAGCAGCGTCCACAAACAGTCTCCATAAGAGGAGTAAGCTTTTCCACCAGTACACGATGGTTCCAAATCTCACCAGAAGCTTTCACAATGTTTCCAGGCTTTAAATGTGACTTTCAGGATGTAATGGGAGTTCTAAATGACGCATTACTCTCTAACCTTGCAAGTAGAGAAGGCAAGCCAGATGCTGGTCGATAGCACTGGTTCCATGAGTGCCATACACTCACAAGAAACCAGTAAGATCTCTGCATCATGGCTGAGAACTGTATGCCATGTAGAATGTAATGGATATATATGACTTCACATTGTTAAAAAATTCAGGATTTTTGTCTAATGATGTTGGTTTCTCTTCCATTCCCCCATCGCCATCTCACACCTCCAGGTCTGCGAGTGGAGCAGGAACTGGTGACGTCTTACCCCCAGGTGGTGGTGGTGCGGGTCCCCACGCCATGGGTCCAGTCGGATAGTGACATCACTGTGCTGCGCCACCTGGAAAAGATGGGCTGTCGGCTGATCAACCGGCCCCAGGCCATACTCAACTGTGTCAACAAGTTCTGGACCTTTCAGGAACTAGCAGGCCATGGGGTGCCTCTTCCTGACACCTTCTCCTACGGTAAATCCTATTTCATGTTTTCCTTTCGTAGAGTGTTGATGTGATGATGCTGTTGTAACCAAGATGTCCAGTGCAGTGTAGTTTTTCATGACCATAACCAGCAAGTAATTCAATGAATGTGACATGAAATCACCCTTATTAACCCGTGTCATCCTGCGGATCAAATTGACCCATTTTAAAGTTTGAAAATTTGGAAAAAAAAAAAAAAATTCACAGTGAAAACTTCCACATTTTCAACATTTTTGGGAAATTTTTGAAAATTTTTTGGTTGAAAAAAGAAATGTTAAAAAAAAAGTTTCTTTCAGAACATTTGGAAAAAAATGAACCAAAATCCAGTGACATTCGCTGGATTTTGGTTAATTTTCTTCTGAATGTTCTTAACGAAAATATTAGAACTTTTACTGATTTAAATGGAATCACTTTAGATATTTTTAGGATTTTTTAAAAGATTTTTGTTCATTTTTTTGAAAATATTTTTAAAAATTTTAAATAATTTTTTCAATTTTTATTTCTTGTCAAATTTTTTTTTTTTTTTTTTTTTTTTAAAATAAAACTTTTAAGGGAAACTTTCAAGGAATTTTTGGAATTTTGTTCCTGAAGATTTTGCAAGTTTTTATAAATGTGGGGAATTTTTTGCTGAATTTTTGGATTTTTTTCAGACAAGGGAACAATATTTTTGGTGCCCGTAAATGAGGAAACAGGAGGGTTAACAAATAAGAACTTGTGTTGGACAATATTTGCCTGTTAACCAAGACTACATCTACAGACTACACTTCTTTGGAATTTTTACACTTTGAGGGCCGGATTGGACCTTCTGGAGGACCACTTTTGGCCCGCAGGTCGCATGTTGGACACTCCTGATCTACAGTCAAATAAGTAACTGCATAAACAGTAGAGCTGCTGTGTCAGGCATGTTGTTTTTTTATAAATTCAATCACATTAGTTGCATCACACACTGTAGCCCACGTGTCTGCATAAGACGGATTAATATGAATCAGTCAGACATCCACTACTCCCAATTACAGACATCCTCAGATCCTCATAGTCGTCCACTAAACCATCGGTTGTTCTAATTTTCACACTTTATCTGACACCTATTGCCTTTTTTTTCAACCTACTGTTAAGAAAGATGGGATTGTCAGATAAAAAATGTGTTTTTATTTGTTGCTGCTTTGTTGAGTTTATATGACGTAACAGGCTGACAACCGAGAGCACACATTTCTTTCTGTTTTTGCAAAAATCCCCAGCGCTGTGGTGTTTGTGAGAGCAGAAAAAAAGAAGGATACAAACAGGGAGAAAGAAAGAGGAGGGGGGTGTTTGGCCTACATTCCATCCGTTTCTCTGCACAGTAGGCCAGGCAATGCATGCAGAGCAGCTGGAGAGCTTATGTAACACCCCCGCGCCCCATCCCAAACCATGCCCCCTCATGATTTTTCAGAATAAAAGATGCCATTGCCTCCTTCCCTCTACCTAAACAGCTTATGACGCGTTCGGAAAACCACATTTGGTGTCCACTCCCCCCCCCTCCTCCTCCCCGCTCGCTGAAAACACGTGATTTAGTGCATCTGGAAAAAAGCCGTGTGACAGAGCAGCTCACATCTGTTCTCCTGACTGGATGCCAGATTAGGCCAGGCAGGAAGACAAAGACAGAGAGACAGTAACAGGTAACACTAACGCACAAGTGCAGAATGGTTGAGCGAGGGGAAATAAATTATTAACGCCTAATATTTTCTGTATTTTTTACACATTTCTAATTGTCTCTCAAGCCAAAGCAGAGGAAGCTGAAACACATCTGCTGCTACAAGCTGCCGCTATAAATCAATGTCAGATATGGTCAGCTGCTTCACATTAATGCATCGTTCAGTGACTCTTCTGTTCCAGTCTCATGAATCAAGCAGCAAGTATAAGCTCAGGACAACAACTCCTACAGCCTTGCTGTTTTCACTCACTTGTATTTCCATGGCAACATGCTACATTCTCTCTGTCTCCTCTGCTAAGTCATCTGTAATGTGTGAACCATGCTATCAAACACAGGACAGTTTTTAACATATATTTTACTGTGTGGGCGTGGCTGCATGTTTGTGTGTCTGCTTCTGTCTGTGTTTGTGTGCATGGGCATTTCCCAGGAGGGCACGACAACTTTCGTAAGATGATTGACGAGGCAGAGCCGCTCGGCTACCCAGTGGTGGTGAAGAACGCACGTGGCCACAGAGGTAAAAGCGTTTGTCTGTTACTTCAAGTCATATAATCTGTTTACCACACCACACTTCAAAAATCTGGACCCTGCAGGTCCCTAATGGGCATTCAGTCCACCCTTCTATGAAATTCATTGACAGAGTGTTAAATGATTAGGACTGTGGTGCTGCAAAAAACACAGAACAGAAGCTTGTGATGCCTGCAGGGTGGTTGATGGGTTAACCATTTCAGATTACAAACTGACCCCAGTTTCCTAATTTTGCCTGAATTCACAAGAAGCTCGTTTGAGAAGTTTGAGCCTTGCCATTAATGTTTGCTTCCAAGAAATCAGCCCCAGTTTGTGCTGACCCATTAACCCTTTCCTATTCATAGTTATGGACACTTGAGTGTCTCTACCATTGTTTGAAGGAATGATAATGGTCTTGGTTAGCAGAGGCTGCCATCACAGCACATTGTTAGGCAAAGCAGTTGGTGGCCAGCCACTAACTTGACCCTTTTTATGGAGTCCGGCGTCTCAAGGGATGCTTTCAGTCTCGCTGTGGTTGACCGTTGACACTGGCCGAAGTCCAGCTTGCCTTCCTTCTCATGAGCACATATGAAGGCAAAGACAAAGACTGGCTCAAAAATGTCTTCAATAATAGGTATTAATAAATATTTACTAGATCCATCATTTAAATTATGTGTCTCTCCATGGCCAACTGTTGGAATTTGAAATCTTGTGTATTTTAAGTGTATCTTCTCTTATGGAACTCTTACCCACCCCCCACCCCCATGCTCTCAAACAGAGTCTCGCTGATGGACAATAACCATTTTAATGTGCAATAACCATTTCATACTGAGCATTTTACTTGCATCAGACACTTTAACCCTCCTGTTATCTTCGTTTACGAGCACCAAAAAATATTGTTTCCTTGTCTGAAAAAAATCCCAAAATTCAGCTAAAAAATTCCCCAAATTTCTGAAAATTTGTAAAACCTTCAGGAAGAAAATTTCAATAATTCCTTCAATTTTTCCCTTAAAAGTTTTATTTTTTTTTAAAAAATCCCCCAAATTTGGCAAGAAAATTCTTGTAAATATTTTCAAAAAGTGAGTAAAAATCTTCCAAAAAAATCCTAAAAATATCTAAAGTGATTCCATATATATCAGTAAAACTTCTAATATTTTCTTCAAGAACATTCACATAAAAATCTTTTTAACATTTCTTTTTTTTCCACCAAAAATGTTCAAAGATTTCCCAAAAGTCTTTAAAATATGGACATCAGAAGTTTCACTGTGAAAATATATATTTTTTCCACATTTTCAAACTTTAAACTGGGTCAGTTTTGACCCGCAGGACGACATGAGAGTTAAAGCAGACGTTGCAGCTCATTGCACTATTCCACTTTTTAAAATACTTGTTCTCTTTACTTTTATATATATTTAATACTTGTTTTATACAGCTGTTTGTTGTTGGTTATACTAGGTTGTTTTTGGTTTTTTGGAAGGGCCAACAAAGTTTTGTTTCAGAAATGCAATGACAATAAATATCCTTGAATCCTACAAATAATAGACTAACACTAATGTCCACTGGTCTAAGTGAGTCACACTAGCACTGCTCCTTGGTTGTCTTGTTTTTGACTCACAAAGCACTACATCATGCCTGCCGCTGTCCATTTTCACGTCTTCATCAAGTTCCCAAGGGACTGCCTTGTCATTCTGTTTGGACTGCATGACGTGCAGACAAACAGCAATCACATGGTTTTCCCTGAAACCGGGATCAGAGGTCGTGACAATACGGAGACAGGGCCAGGCAGTGCTAATTAAAACAGACATCTTCTATCCTCTGTGAGAAGCAGTGGTGTAGCTGTTAACAAGACCATCCTGTCATTTCAATGAGAAATGGGAACTGACATGAGACTTGGTCAGCAGAACCAGCTACTCGTCAGCAAAACTTTAGGGAAGTTTTTCCACCTCGGCTAACATTTCGCAAAAGACAGCCCCTGCAAGAATGTTAAGATCATGTTAATATAAACACGCCCGTGTGTCATGACAGCCTGCAGAACAGCTCGTCTTTTGTTCCTTCCTTCATCTTTTGTCTACTTCCTTCCTTCTCTCAGGCAAGGCTGTGTTCCTGGCACGGGACAAACACCACCTGACAGATCTGTGCCACTTGATCCGCCATGATACCCCCTACCTGTTCCAGGAGTACGTCAAGGAGTCGCATGGCCGTGACGTGCGGGTGGTGCTGGTGGGCGGCCGTGTCATCGGCTCCATGCTGCGCTGCTCCACCGACGGTCGCATGCAGAGCAACTGCTCCCTGGGTAGGCAGATGAATCACACACGTTAAATTACTGAATATGCTCCTCCTTTTTATCCTGACACTTGACAACATTACTACACCAGAACAATTCCTGTTTGCAAGACTACACTGGAAAAAATGCCCCTCTCAAAATAAGAAAAAAAAAATTATTTTAAGGAATTTTTACCTTGAAATAAGTGAAAAAATTTGCCAATAGAACAAGTGAAAAATGGCTTGGTAAGATTTCTTGAACTAAGATCTGACATTTAGAATCTTGAGATCTTAAAATTAGCTGGGAAAACTTATTTTAAGCTATATTTTAGCAGGATTGTCAAGCTTAGGTGTCTTAAAATCAGCCAGATATGCTTAAAAAAAAAAAAAAAAAATAGTAGTTTTTCACTCAAAAATACATTTTCGCTTTCATGTTGCCTCCTAATTTGAGCTGTATTAACCCTCCTGCTGTCTTCATTTACGGGCACCAAAAAATATTGTTTCCTTGTCTGAAAAAAAAAAATCCAAAAATTCAGAAAAAAAAATTCCCCAAATCTCTGAAAATTTGCAAAACCTTCGGTAAAAAAGCTCCAATAATTCCTTAAAAGTTTCCCTTAAAAGTTTTATTTAAAAAAAAAAAAAAAAATCCCCCAAATGTGGCAAGAAAATTCTTGTAAATATTTTCAAAAAAATTTGTAGAAATCTTCCCAAAAAATCATAAAAATATCTAAAGTGATTACATATATATCAGTAAAACTTCTAATATTTTCTTTAAGAACATTCACAATATATTTTTGTGTGAATGTTCTTAAGAAACATTTTTAACATTTCTTTTTATCCCAGCAAAAAATGTTCAAAGATTTCCCAAAAATGTTGAAAATGTGGACATCAGAAGTTTCACTGAGAAAATCTATATTTTTCCCACATTTTCAAACTTTAAACCGGGTCAATTTTGACCCGCAGGACGACACAAGGGTTAAATTACTGAATATTCTCCTGCTTTTTCTCTTGACAACATTACTATACCAGAACAATTCCTCAATTTGCAAGAGTAGTCTATTTTTAATGTGGTAGTTTTTCATGTACTGATTATTTGGATAATTTAAGATCTGCCTGCAGTCCAACAGGGCAAAGTCTTAATGTTTTATTTATGGTCACATGACTAAATGGTCCTGCTGTTGAGGGAGAACAAAAGCTGTACTAGTTAAAAATGAAATTTACAAGTTTTTTTTTTTTTGACCATTTCCCAGGCTCCTTCCACAGCTATCCTTTGAGTAATTTTTTTGACTTGATTTTGCACTTGTGCCACATATAAAGGCCAAATGTCCAACTCCTGGGGTGTCAAACTCATCTTAGTTCAGGGACCACATTTGGCCCAATTTGATCTCAAGTGGGTCGGACCAGTAAAATCACAGCATAATAATCGATAAATAACCACAACCCAAAGTTTTTCCTTTGTTTTAGTGCAAAAATGTTCACATTTAAGGAATTATTTTTTTTTTATTATTATTTTTATTTTTACAAAACATTATGAACAACCTGAAATTTCTTAAGAAAAATAAGTTCAATTTCAAAAACATTATTCCTCAGTTTATCATTTACTCATTACAACTTCCAGATCACAAAAGCACAAAACATTCAGTCTCAGGTATCTGGAACTACTTTACAATCAAAATGACAAAAGTCAGACAAAAAAAGACAACAACAAAAACAAGACAAAATATTACAAAAACGAGACACAAAGCGACAAAAAAATGGACAAACGACACAAGTGAGACAAATAAAGACACGAAACTACAAAAATGAGACAAAAAACAACAAATAAAGGAAAACACAAAATGACAAAAACAAGACAAAAACACAAGGGGAAAAAACAAGACAAAAACAACAGAAACAAGACAACATTAAAAAAACGAGACACAAAATGACAAACGAGCAATCTAGTAATTTACTTTATGATCAAAACAACTTGTCATGGTCTAGAAATTATTTTAAATTTATACTTTTACAAATTTACAATCTGCAGTTAATGTCTTCTCTTTAATTTTTACACTTTACAAAGTCGTCAGGCGGGCCGGATTGGACCTTCTGGAGGGAGGCTTTTGACCTGCGGGCCGCATATTTGACACCAGTGTCCTACTCTAATTATTCTTGTATATGACGACAAAATAAATGCTCATAACATCTTTCCAAATTTACGTTATAATAAAAGTATAAGGCTCCATCTGCTCCATAAAACAGTTTTGGGGAAGTGTGGCAGATCAACAAGCTTGTCCTGACTCTACCCTGGAGACACCAAGTGGCACAGCGTTCCAGCTGATGAAACTGATTTTCAGTGTCAGAGCATGAGCAGCGTTAGCCAAGCTGAGGCTGTAATTCACTGTGACATATTTAGGACATCAGTCATCAGATTATTCTGCATTTATGTAACGATTCATGTTGAAACTTCCACTGACTCTAGGTGGATCTGAAGTGGTGGTTCATTCTGTTATTAAATATTGAAAACAGCAAAATTCTTTTTAAATATCTTCAATCATCCACATATATAAATAAATATGTTATGATTGCCTTTGATTCATAGACAATCATGACAATCATAGAGCAGACAGTTTTCTATGGCTGCTGCAGCAATGCAAATTACACACGCACGGGCTTATTCACAAAAAGGAACGGTTAAACATGAAAAGATATGTCTGTCAGTTACGTTCTAATACTGTTCTAGGAATAAAGTCCACAGCAGGAGTGTCAAACATGCGGCCCGTGGCCCAAAACCGGCCCTCCAGAAGGTCCAATCCGGCCCGCAGGACGACTTTGTAAAGTGTAAAAATTACACAGAAGATATTAAGTGCAAATTGCAAATTTTAAAATTATAAATTTGAAATAATTTGTAGACTAGTTGTTTTGATCATAAAGTGAAATACTGCATTGCTGAATGTTCTTTTGTCATTTTGTGTATTGTTTTGTCTTGTTTTTGTTGTTTTTTTGTCTGACTTTTGTCGTTTGTCTCATGTTTTTGTCGTTTTGTGTTTCTTTTTGTCTCGCTTGTGTTGTTTGGCTACTTTTTTTTGGTCTTTTTGTTTCCTTTTTTGTCATTTTTTGTCTCATTTGTGTCATTTGTGTAATTTTTTTGTCTTGTTTTTATCTATTTTTTGTCGCTTTATTACTTTATCAATTTTTTTCTCTTTTTTGTTTTGTTTCATGTCGTTCGTCTCATTTTTTGTCTTTTTGTGTCTCATTTTTGTCATATTTTGTCTTGTTTTTGTTGTTTTTTGTCTGACTTTTGTTGTTGTGATGGAAAATGCTAATGCTATATCATTCAGTTCCAGATACCTGTGACTAAATGTGTTGTTCGTTTGTAGACATTCTGTGATCTGGAAGTTGTAATGTGGAAATGATAAACTGAGGCATAATGTTGTTGAAATTTAATTTTTCTTAAGCCTTGTGTCGTCCTGCGGGTCAAAACTAACCCATTTTAAAGTTTGAAAATGTGGGGAAAAAAATATAGTTTCACAGTGAAGCTTCTGATGTCCACATTTTCAACATTGTTGGGAAATCTTTGAACATTTTTTTGTGGAAAAAAGAAATGTTAAAAATGTTCTTAAAGAAAATATTAGAAGTTTTACTAATATATATGTAATCACTTTAGATATTTTTAGGATTTTTTGGAAGATTTTTACTCATTTTTTGAAAATATTTACAAGAATTTTCTTGCTAAATTTGGGGAATTTAAAAAAAAAAAAAAAAACTTTTAAGGGAAATTTTTAAGGAATTATTGGAATTTTCTTCCTGAAGATTTTGCAAATTTCGAGAAATATGGGGAATTTTTAAGCTGATTTTTTGGAGTTTTTTCAGACAAGGAAACAATATTTTTTGATGCCCGTAAATGAAAACAACAGGAGGATTAAGACATTTCAGGTTGTTCTTCATGTTTTGTAAAAAGATAATTCCTTAAATGTGAACATTCTCAGAATGTACTTTTTTGCACTAAATCAAAGGAAAAATTAGGAGTTGTGGTTATGTATAGGTTATTATGCTGTGATTTTACTGGTCACCGGAGATCAAATTGCCTTTGATTCATAAAAGATTTTTCTAAACATCTGGATGAAAATCAAGATCTTCTCGTGCTCAGTCTTAGCTACATAAAGGAATCCCAGACATTGGTGGGTACTAACCAGCAGGATGTCTGTTTGATTGTCAGGTGGTGTGGGTATGATGTGCCCCCTTAGTGAGCAGGGCAAGCAGCTGGCCATAGAGGTGTCCAACATCCTCGGCATGGACGTGTGCGGCATTGACCTCCTGCAGCTCAACGACGGCTCCTTTGTGGTCTGCGAGGCCAACGCCAACGTTGGTTTCATCGCCTTCGACCAGGCCTGTGGCATGGACGTGGCTGGCATCGTCGCCGACTACGCCCTGTCCATGCTCCCCAGCCGCCTCACCCGCAAGATGTCCCTGCTGTCCGTCGTGTCGAGCACCAGCGAGACCAGCAGCGAGCCCGAGGTGTGCACCGTTTCGGCCAGCGGAGGCTCGCTGCCCGAGGCCGTCTGCAACATGAGCATGGGTTCCACCTCCAGTGAGAGCGACCCGGAGCTGGCCGAGCCCTCCCAGTCATCGCCCCGTCAGTCCGCAGTCCCCACTCTGCCCGGCCTCCCCGATCCAGCCTACAACTTCAACGCCCTCCTCGCCAATGAGATCAAGTTATTGACTGAGTGAGATCCAAGCCGCTTCATGCACACACAAACACGACAAATGCATATTTAAAACCACACACGCTCACCTGTACGGATGGCAACAAACATTCCTTTTAAAACACATATCAGTCCAAAAACTATCAATACATGAGATGTTAAAAAGGAGCAGAGAAAAACAGAACACACATACTGACACAAACACCAAAACATGAGCCTTCTCCTACTTCAAAAAAAAAACTAAAAGATCTGAGGCTGCTCCCCTGACTCTCCTCTCTTTGCACCTCTATTCCCAAACTACGAATCCCACTATCAGGATAGTGAGAGTGGGATACAATACATGAGATAATTGGCTTCTATTAGTTTCTATTTGCTATTCTTTGGGTGGGTGAATCCATACATCTGCCACGGAGTTATCCTCACTATAGCATTACTTTAAGTAGAATCTATGCTGTCATAGAAGAGGGTTTTCTGCTGAGACTATAGTCAGGTTTGGTGGATTGGAGGGGAAATGAAGTGTTTTAAAAGTTGTTGGGGAGAAGAATACACCTTCATGCTAGGCACATCATTCTGTCAGTCCCAGTGTAGCAACGGAACAGGATGGGAAACCGTCCTGCAGCAACTGGAGATGTACAAACTTAACAAGTAGCAGATCTGTTTTAGAGTCACACCCTGGAACATACAAATGAATCCATCACTCCATTTTTAATTTCACATTCCGAGAAAGTATGCTTGATTAGCCTTACCGGCGGCAGTAGTCTGATGCTTTTTAAAATTCACCATCAGATACCTAGCACTTTATAATGAACAGATGCATTTTTTTCTCACTCGGATGACATATTTAGGAACGACGAGACAGAGTGTGAAAGCCGCGTCTACACCTGCAAGCAAAATATACCTCAAAACAGTGACTTTTCACTGCCATACAATGACATAGATCTTCAGTACATATCAGCCTGGATCCTTGTGGTTTTCTAATGGCCCTCGACATGCCAGGTGTTCCTTCCCTTTATGTCTAGGAGCTGAAACAGTTGTATGTTATTGTTTGTTTCTTTTTTAGATTTTATGTAAATACTTAGGTAGCATACTAGTATCCAGCCGATGAAACTGGAACGACTGAAATAACTGCCAACATGGACATTTTCATAAGCTATTGTGGACAAAGTAGTTTGAGACTGAAATTTGGTGCTAACATTTCTGGATTTGGTTAGTGACATGATTTCTCAGTCATAATTATTTGTAGACTTCTATTGTTTTCACATCGTGTCTTTCTTTCTTTCTTTCCTTTTTGATAAAAAAAAAGTATCCAAACCCACTAAACATGTTGGCATGATGTACAAAAAATGGAAACTATATTTTTGCAGTCTTCTTGAATAGAATGTTACTTTTTCTTTCCTTAGAGATGAAAGGAGAACAAAAATCCAGGGATTTCAGCAGCCAAGACCTTATTGTTTACAGTTAGTGTTCCTCCTTTGAGTTCCTTCCTGCACACCTTCTGAGATAACTATCATAGTTGTAGGGTATGCTGGGGTTACTGCCATTCATCCAGAATAACTTACAGCTCTGATCAAAAGCACAAATGTAAACCCTAAACTGTTTTGCTGTGATGTTCGTGATTTTAGGCCTTTTTCTTTTGAACACAACTCAGGGAAGCAGCCTGGATCTCAGCCCTGACCCCCAAAGGCGTGACATATCCATCTGAGCTGGAGACATGTCAAAAAAAGCAAACATAACACATACCTACAAGCAGACAAAAATATACATAAACAACAACGAAAAAAAGGTTGTAAACTACAGTATAAGACAATGTGGTGTATACCATGGTTAACATGCACTTTTTTTCCTTGCTTGTTTTATATCGTTCCTTGTTTTCTTCCTAATTTATGGTATTTTTAAAGAGAAAAAAAGTGGTTTGTGTGCACTAATATTGTCTCAATAAAGTGAAACCGCTGTGAAGCTTGATTTTATTTTCCTCTTTTGTGGGCCGAATTTTACTAACTGTCTGGAATCTAAAAGGGCCCTGCTGGGGGGAGTCTAAATCTGCCAGACGACAACAGAAAGCAGCTTTTATTTGAAGTCTGCTGTCAAGTGATCACAGTGGCTCCACTGAGAGAGTAACACCATTTACACTACTGTGATGTTGTCCAGTACCTATATAATCAAAGTATCTGACAAACAAACTGTGAAATCTGCTTCTGTCCACTCTCCTGACATGCGAAGGGCCGGTGGGCTTGATCACATCCCGACATAAACGCTATCTATGGGTGAACTATCTCCAGTTGTTGTCCTCTATTTTTTGAAGTCTTTGTATTGAAGTCATTCCACATTGTGTATGTAAGTGTAATTTATAGATCACATATCAATCCAAGACATTAATATCCAGCCATAGGGAAGAGTGAAATGTTCATTTCTCTCTTGCAGCCCCCATTATTTAAATCTGCAATTTATACATCATCCATACGCCTTCAGAGCACGTCTAGCCGTTGAAGGTTCACTTAACCCTCGTGTCGTCCTGCGGGTCAAATTGATCTGTTTTAAAGTTCGAATATGTGGGGGAAAAAAAACATATTTTCACAGTGAAACACATTTTTAACATTTTTGGGAAATCTTTGAACATTTTTTTGGTGGGAAAAAAGAAATGTTAAAAATGTTCTGAAGAACATTCATAAAAAAAAAATCAACCAAAATCCAGTGAATTTCGCTGGATTTTGGTTGATTTTTATGTGAATGTTCTTGAAGAAAATATTAGAAATTTTACCTATATATATGGAATCACTTTAGATATTTTTAGGATTTTTTGGAAGACTTTCACTCAGTTTTTAAAAATATTTACAAAAATTTTCTTACCAAATTTGGGGGATTTTTTAAAATAAAACTTTCAAGGGAAACTTTTAAGGAATTATTGGAATTTTCTTCCTGAAGGTTTTGCAAATTTTCAGAAATTTGGGGATTTTTTTAGCAGAATTTTTGGATTTTTTTCAGACAAGGAAACAGTATTTTTTGGTGCCTGTAAATGAGGACAACAGGAGGGTTAACAGTGCCCTATCAACTTTCAAAATGCCTTTTCACTGTCTGGTTTGAGGATCAAGGTCCCGGTTCGGAAAGATTTCTTTCCGATACGAGGCATGGAGGCTTCTGAGAGGAACAGGGGTACCACATGCTAGTGACAGGAGGGGAAGGAAGGAAGGAAAAACCTAATTATTAGCCTGTGTGGCGCTTGGCCAGCCTGGAACAAACATGTCGGGGACCTCTGGACGAGTCACTGTGTACAACAACAGAGCACAAGGTTACTATTTAATTCCAAACTGCTGCTAATGTATATTTGGTTCAAAACGTTTAAAAAAAAAAAAAAAAGGGAATAAAAGAAAAATCCAAGTGTTTCCATGTTTTGCTGCCTCTCCACACATAAAAATGAATCTGAATGCCAAAAAACAAACATTTCGTTGTATAATTCCATACAAATAACACTAGTAGTGAGATGATTGTTTTGATATAAAGAGTAAATGTTTCAGATTTGTATATAATATGTAAGATTTCACGGCAGTCGTCAGGTTTACTTTATGTCTGATTTAAAACGAACCTGAGGCTTGCTTTAAAGGTTTACAATATTCTTTTATTTGCAGGAGTAAGATGCAATGTTTTTGCTTCAGTGAAATACTGCAACTCTGTTGATGACCTACAGACAGAATTCTATCTGGATGTGTTGAATTGATGAAGAAGCTCAGGATTGCTGGGTACGAAATGAGCAAACACATTGCATTAGAAAAGGTTTTAGGAAATGCCCTTGACCATTATTCTGTTCTGTATCATTCTGACAGTGTTACAAAATGGATCCCAAAATCATGTAATTCACAAGTGTTCAAAATGATGTAAATATATATCCCTCTTTTTTTAGATTAAAATAAAGATGAGTCATTATTCAAAACCAGTGAAAATATGTCCCATCCTTCTTTAACTGCACCTAAACATCTCAAGATCAACATTTGAATTTGTGCTTAACCCTCCTGTTGTCCTCATTTACAGGCACCTAAAAATATTGTTTCCTTGTCTGAAAAAAATCCCCAAATTCAGCAAAAAACAATATTTTCTCATTTTCTACTTATAATGGCAGTTCACAACATCTGGATGAAGCCTAAATCACATTATAAGTGCTTTACTTAACTTTTATATTTGATAGCAGTTGGGGAGTTTCTATCTCAGGGGTGTCAAACATGAGGTCCGCGGGCCAAAAGTGGCCGTCCAGCGAGTCCAATCCGGTAAAAATTCCAGAGAAGACATCAACTGCAAATTCTAAATTTGCAAGACTGTAAATTTAAAATAATTTCTAGACCATGACAAGTTGTTTTTATCATAAAGTAAAAGACTAGATTGTTCTTTTGTCATTTTGTGTCTCGTTTTTGAAATATATTGTCCTCTTTTTGTTGGTTTTTGTCTGACTTTTGTCATTTGTCTCGTTCTTTTGTCATTTTATTTCTCGTTTTTATTGTTTTGTGTTTCCTTTTGGTCTCGCTTGTGTTTTTTGTCCCATTTTAGTCATTGTGTTTTCCTTCATTTGTTGTTTTGTCCATTGTGTCATTTTGTGCCTTTTGTCATGCTTGTGTTGTCTACTTTTTTGTTGCTTTGCTTCTCACTTTTGTCATTTTTTGTCTTTAATTTTTTTGTCGCTTTGTAACTTGTTTGTCTAATTTTTTGCCTCTGTTGTTTTGTTTTGTGCCGTTTGTCTCAATTTTTGTCATTTTGTGCCTCATTTTTGTAATCTTTTGTCTTGCTTTTGTTGTTTTTCCTCTTTTTTTGTCTGACTTTTGTCATTTGTCTCATATTTTTGTTGCTTTGTGTTTCCTTTTTGTCTTGTTTGTGTTTTCTGTCTTATTTTGTCATTTTGTGTTCTGCTTTATTTGTGGTTTTGTGTGTTATTTTTGTCGTTTTGCATTTTTATTGTCTCTCTTGTGTTGTTTGTCCATTTTTTTCATTTTGTTTCTCACTGTTGTCATTTTTTTGTCTGGTTTTTGTCATTTTGTGTATTTTTTGTCTCGTTTTTGTCCATGTTTTTGTTGTTTTGTAATTTTTTTTTGTCTAATTTTTTGTCTCTTCTGTTTTGTTCCATGTCGTTTGTGTCATTTTTTGTCATTTTGTTTCTCGCTTTTGACATTTTGTGTCCTGTTTTTTAAGTTCCTGAAATGTGAACATTTTCAGAATGTACTTTTTTTGCACTAAAACAAAGGGAAAAATTCTGAGTTGTCGTTATTTATTGATTATTAATACTGTGATGTGGCCCCTGAAATAAAATGAGTTTGACACCCCTGTTCTACCTTCACATGGGTGGGGCTAAAAAGCTGTCCCGATGGAGCAGATCTTCAAGCAGAGGCCGAGTTTTGCGACTCGTCAGAACTGGGATGTGCTTCTGTCTGCAAACTCTGCACCAGCTGCAGCAGGCTCTGGATGGGCTCTGTCAGGTCAGGGTTTGGTATCAGCTGGCCGGCCTGCAAAGCTGTGCTGCCAAATCCCTGCGCCTGGCACACAAACAGAAACAAACACAGCAACTGCAGCTGTTAGACTCTGTGGGGAGAATAAAGCTGACTTATATAACCATATCACTGAAATTGGACAGCAACCTGGTTGACTTAATACACCCCGCTTTGCCCTTCCGATAACCTGATCCTCTAGGCTGTTATGCTGAGAGAAAATGTGGATATAGAGGTTGATACTGTTGACAAATCCACGCATGCTTAGATGGAAACATGACAAGCTCAGTGAGGAATTTATTGAGGTTTGCAGTGAAATTCATGACATTCCTGTAGCTTCCTGGGGTTTGTGAACAGCTAGAAATATGCATTGTGTTTGTGTGTTTAATGTGACATCCACTCACAGCTCTCTATGCATTTGAAAAGAAAGCTGATACACTGATCCAACAACACTATAAATCACAGGTAGAAGGTGTAAGACTTTGATAATGATTCCTTCCAAACAATGATAACCGTATGCTCTTACAATGATGTCCTTTTCTAAGTACAGTGTAACACACACACACACCCACAAGAGAGCCGTGACATTTACAAAAACAGAGAGCGTAAGTCAAACTAAAACCAAAATTACCATTACACACCACCATCATTAAAACTCCCCGCCTAGTCATTTCTTTCACTTTGTAGTTTATTGAAGACAAGGAAAAAGAGACTCAGTGGAAGATCTTTGGCTGGACAGGACAGAGTCTGAGAAAACCGAGCTTCAACTGGGACACCAGAACATTTCCATGCCAAGAAACATCCACCCAGCAGGAGTGTGTTTTAGAAAACACAACGTTCCTCTTCCACACTCCACTCCTAAATTTGGAAATGAACATAAAAAACTACTTTTATATCAGCAGAAGAATGAGCAGACTTCAGGGTAGCTAACTGGAGCACCATCATGGCACCAAACTGCTAGATAAAAACACGAAAACATCTAAACACATCAGCTAATTCTTGTCTTTTATTTGCATAACTGCCTGTGATTATGTCTAGTTGGTCTACATGAGTTTAGCTGTAAAACTCCATCCAACCTTTACCCTCCTTCTTCCCCAAGACCAGGCATGGGCAAACTATGGCCCTTTGGGCTTTTCAATCCGGCCCGCGAAATAATTTGGTCAATATTAGAATTGACGAAATTACAGTAAAGACCACATTCATTTGGCCTTCTCCTGCAGAACCTGTTGACCCCGCTAGATGGCGCACTCCAGACACAAGTGACCTTTGTTGGTTTATTCTTCTTCTTCCGCTTTGCAACTGCATTGAGCTGCTGTAACAAGAAGTGGATCAAAGAAAAGAAAAGGAAAGCAGACAGTGAGTGTCGAGTGTTTCAGAAGGAGTGGACTACTAAATATTTTTTTGCTGAAGTCCGTTCAAAGGCTGTATGTCTTATTTGCAATGACACCGTTGCGGTTTTTAAAGAATACAATATCAGCCGACACTTTTCCACGAAGCATGCTAACTACGCTAGCAACCAGTCAGCACAAGAACGGACAGCTACGGCTCAGAGGTTAGCAGCCAGTTTACACACTCAGCAAAATACTTTCTTCTACAAACTACGATTCAAGAGTCAAGTACGAAGGCAAGTTATTTGCTCGCATTCAAAATAGCAAAGGCTAGGTAGCCTTTCTCCGAAGGGGAGTTTTTGAAAGAACGCATGGTAGAGACAGCAGGTCTCCTGTGTCCAGAGAGCAGAAACAAATTAGAATTAGAAAAAATTAGTTTATCACGCAGGACAGTTACTCGCCGTGTTGAACTAATCTACGAAGACTTAACCAGCTCACTGAACGAAAAAGCGGAGTCCTTCAAGTTATATTTATTAGCACTGGACGAAAGTAATGACATAAAAGACACTGCTCAGCTTTTAATTTTTATTAGAAGGATTAATGACAGTTTTGAGACAACGGAGGAATTTTTGACCATGAAATCCATGAAGGGGGAAACACAAGGAGAAGACTTTTACGACAGGGTGTCTGGGGTCATCGAGAGGCTGAAGCTGCCTTGGTGTAAACTCGCCAATGTCACCAAGGATGGATCGCCAAACTTGACAGGAAAAAACATCGGGCTGCTGAAAAGAATCCAGGATAAGGTGAAGGAGGAAAACCCTGAGCTGGATGGGATTTTCCTACATTGCATAATCAATCAGGAAGCGCTCTGTAAGTCTGTTTTGCATCTTGATTATGTTGTGAAGCCAGTCGTAAAACTCGTTAACTTTATACGAGCGAGAGGGCTTCAGCATCGTTAGTTCATTAAGTTTCTTGAAGAAAGTGATGCTGGTCACCAGGACTTGCTTTACCACTCTAATGTTCGCTGGTTAAGTTTGGGGGGAAAAAAGGGTGACCAACAACACTGTTCCCACTGAAACTGAATGTGAGTATTCTTTACTTTGTCAGTAATGTCTTTAACATGTAATTCATATTAGTTTGCACAATTTCCATCCATCTGATGCTGACCTGGCCCGTCTGTCGAATTTCAAAACTCAATGTGGCCCCTGAGCCAAAAAGTTTGCCCACCCCTGCCCAAGACCCACTGAATTTAACCCTCCTGTTGTCCTCATTTACAGGCACCAAAAATATTGTTTCCTTGTCTGAAAAACATCCAAAAAATCTGCAAAAAAATTCCCCAAATTTCAGAAAATTTGCAAAACCTTCAGGAAGAAAATTCAAATAATTTCTTCAAAAATTTCCCTTAAAAGTTATTTTTTAAACCCCCAAATTTGGCAAGAAAATGCTTGTAAATATTTTCAAAAAATGAGTAAAAATCTTCCAAAAAAATCCTAAAAATATCTAAAGTGATTACATATATATCAATAAAACTTCTAATATTTTCTTGAAGAACATTCACATTTAAGATCAACCACAATCCAGCAAATTTCACTGGATTTTGGTTGATTTTTCTGTGAATGTTCTTCAGAAACATTTTTAACATTTTTTCCACCAAAAAATGTTCAAAGATTTCCCAAAAATGTTAAAAACGTGGACATCAGAAGTTTCACTGTCAAAATATCTTTTTTTTTCCCCACATTTTCAAACTTTAAAACGGGTCAAGTTTGACCCACAGGACAACACGAGGGTTAAAGACTCAACGAGAGCCTCAACAAGACAAGGATGTGTCTGGTACATAACTGCTGGTACAGGCACATTCACTCCGCCACCGTGGCCTTATTCTCTCAGTTGGTATGACTGCTCACTAGAGACCTGCTGATTCACGTCACATCTGAAGAATTAGAGCCGACAGACACAAACATCCTCCGCCCAAAGAGCTTTGTGCGGAGACTGGAAACCAAGGTGGAAGTCAAGAGTGTCGAGACGGTCTCATCACCTGCCACTAATTCCCACCTTATCTTTACGACTTCGCCAATTAGAGATAATCCTATCTTGAGACGGCACAGGGAGGAAATGGGGAACTGTGTCACGGTGTCAAACCAACCCTTAATACCTAACGTCGTCAGGTGATTTACCTTCCTGGAGTCTCCTGCCAGGAACCACATCATGGCCAGGCAGTGGGCCACACGTGCAACCTGAGCAGGGTCTTTTCTGGGGTCTTTCTGCTCAAACTCCAACATGGTTCTCAACATGTCATCCACTTCAACCTGCTGGGCTTTGTCTGATTGGTTGTCTTGGAAACAAACAAAGAGGAACACCTAGTTTAGTTTTTGCACTGTATACTTTAACACTACAAAAAATATTATTCTAAGGCTGCTTTCAGGTCAGTAAAATTTAGGTCTGCCATTATCTTCCGTTTAGTTTACGTAAGCATTCTTCCCCTCCGCCTCCCACTTTCCGCCGGTAAACATCCCAGAAAGCCTGGGAAATTGCATTGCAGCTGACAGGCTTAGCATTATATGTAGGGCAGCAGCTGTGATATAGAGGGCAGTGGTGCGGATGCCGCACAGCCAGAGATGTGTCAGCAGTGGTCTCTAGTCAGCCCTAAGCATACTAGTGTAAATCTGGGGTTTAGCTTTCGGATTGCACAGCAAGACAGTTCAGCTAAATATAGCCCTGTTGACCTTATTTTTTCAGCGATACGCCAATGGAGCTGTCTTTGGCTGTGTGGAGTTTGGAGCACGATACATGATGAGTTGGTGATGTAATTTGCTTAATCTACAGCGTGAATTGGATAGCCTGGGCAAAACGTAAACATTTGGTTTTATATTGTTTTATAATGCGTTTACATTGAACTCAATTTCCCTCGGGATTAATAAAGTATCTATCTATCTATCTATCTATCTATCTATCTATCTATCTATCTATCTATCTATCTATCTATCTATCTATCTATCTATCTATCTATCTATCTATCTATCTATCTATCTATCTATCTATCTATCTATCTATCTATCTATCTATCTATCTATCTATCTACATTGCACAGATTACATGGCTACAGACTACACACCATAAGAGGAGTCCAACAACACGTTAGGATTCTGGGCGTTTTGAATGCGGTTCTCCAGGAGGTTGGTGAGATGGCAATGCCAAATCTGCGTCACCTACAATGTGAGCAACAGATTATAAACTATAAAAAACACAAAAACAGATTTAGTCACGTGGGTAGCGACCTCGTAAAATTTTAGCGTCATAACTGGCGTACTTCCGAGTACAAGGAACGAACAATGGGCGTCTTTCCCTGCTTGGCAAATGCATCAGCCATGAGGAAGTAGCCACGGCAGGTGATGGTGCTGTCCAAACCAAACGCCTCACTGGCAAAATATATCTGAAAACAGCAGAGAAAGTAGCTGTTTTACACACTGAGGATTACTAATGTGGAGTGGATGCACAGAACACAAAAGGACCAAACTAATGTATGTTCTCAGTGATCAATAAAGTACTGCACATCATGACAGATAATTGTTTTTTGGCAATATATCAAATTTTATGTGGAAAATAACAAATTGCATCTGTGTCCAAGAAATCACTTTCCACAAAGTTCCCCATTCCAAAAACACCTCTCAAGGAAGTGTGTTAATTCCAGATCACATGACCTGCTCCACATGATGTCATTTCCTCCAGAAGAAAAGCCTGGCCAGACTCCAAGGCTTTCTGAGTTATTTAATATAAAGTAGTGTGGATTTATCACATGTCAACAGGTTTACTACAATGTCTTTATAAATAATTTTCAATTTCAATTTTACTCATTTGTATATAAAATATTTAGAAGAATCTTTCTGTAAAAATGCCATGTGGTGTTTGGTTATAGGCAGTTATGCTGATTTTAGGTCTGAAAACAGCAAAAATGTCAACTATGTTACAAAAAGTCCCGCAGTTATATATTGACCCAGGTAATCTTACTCAACAGATGTTTTCAACCACTGAACAAACTGGATTTTAGCTGGTGACCAAAATGTTCCTGCTTCTGACATTATTAATGAAATTATGAAACAGTTCGAATTAAAAAAACATGTGCAGGAGTTATTTTCCGACAAGTGTGCTAATCACGACACAGACATCGTTTGCAAAGTGAAGCAGAGCTTGTTCCAGGTTTCCAGTGGCCATGTGGAGGCGGCCCAGGCTCCTGTGCAGCCGGTGGTGGACTGCGTGACCACAGTCTGGGCTCTTCAACACTGACCATTCCGCCTGGGACAGCAGCTCTGCCACTCGGCTTACATTTCCCAGACCTGGAATTGCAAGTCCAAGCACCCAAAAATATCCACACACGCACACAAACATGATATATTGGCATAGAAAAGGAGAGCATTTAAGCTGACAAACCATTTTGTGTTTGCTTCTCACCAATGTTGGCCTCAGCCAGCAGCAGATAGGCCGGGACCAGCTGGACAGTGTTGGGGCCGTGGACGTCTATGGAACATCGCAGGCAGAACTGGGCGGCGGGCAGGGCCTCTTGGTGTTTCCCTTCAGAAAGCTTCTGTTGAGCCACCGACCTGCAAATCTCAATCAGCTCTGCCTAAGTAAGGAGCCAAACCCAAGGGCAGGTTATTTTTACAGGACATAAATTTCTCTAGGAGCAATCCACTGAAATATAGAATTGTCTTGTACACCACTGTGGTATCACCTAAACCAGGGGTGTCAAACATGCGGCGCGCGAGCCAAAAGCGGCCCGCCAGAGGGTCCAATCCGGCCCTCAAAGTGTAAAAATTACAGAGAATACAGTAACTGTAATTTGTAAATTTATAAAACTATAAATTTAATATAATTCTTAGACTATGTCAGGTAGTTTTCATCATAAAGTAAAATACTAGACTGCTCTTTTGTCACTTTATGTCTCATTTTTGTAGTATTTTGTCTTGTTTTTGTTGTTTTTTTGTCTTTTTCTGTCAGATTTTTATTGTTTGTCTCATGTTTTTGTCGTTTTGTGTTCCTTTTTTTCCAGCTTGTCTCATTTTTTGTCATTTTGTGTTTTGCTTTATTTGTTGTTTTGTGTATCATTTTGTGTTTTTTTGTGTCGCTTGTGTTGTCTATTTTTTGTCATTCTGCTTTTCGCTTTTTGTCATTTTTTTTGTCATTGTCATTGTCGTTTTTGCCGTTTTGTGTCTTTTTTTGTCTCGCTTGTGTTGTTAGTGAATTTTTTTGTTGCTTTGTAAATTTTTGCCTTTTTTTGTCTTTTTTTGTTTTGTTTCGTGTCGTTTGTCTCATTTTGTTTCTCACTTTTGCCATTTTGTGTCTTGTTTTTGTCATTCTGAGTCTCATTTTTGTAATATATTGTCTTGTTTTTGTAGGTTTTTTTGTCTTTTTTATCGGACTTTTGTCATTTTGATCACTAAGTAAAATATGATATCATTCAGTTCCAGATAACTGTGACTAAATGTTTTGTTCCTTTGTAGATAAACTGTGATCTGGAAGTTGGAATGTGGAAATGACAAACTGAGGCTGAATGTTCATGAAATTGAACTTATTTTTCTGAAGAAATTTCAGGTTGTTCATGATGTTTCGTAAAAAGATAATTCCTTAAATGTGAATATTTTAAAAACGTACCTTTTTGCACTAGAACAAAGGAACCATTAGGAGTTGTGGTTATTTATAGGTTATTATGTTGTGATTTTACTGGTCCGGCCCACTGGAAATCAAACTGGGCTTAATGTGGAACCTGAACTAAAATGAGTTTGACACCCCTGATCTAAACATTAATCACTGGCAGCAGAGCTAGATCTGGAAACAGCATGTTTACAGACGAGGAACCAAAATTAACCATGTAACCTGATGAAAATTTGGATTTAAGTCAAACTAGAAATTCTTAATTTTCAACTATTGAACCTAAAATAACCTTCTCAGCTGTTTCTCAGTGGAATTTATTAAACTGAAAGGTTTGTGCGCTTGTGTCACAAACACCTCTTAAAATTAAAGGTAAGAAAGAATCAAATTTTACACCTGAGACTGTAAAAGTGAGTTCTGAAATTACACCCCTTTTGTATTTTTCCTCCCTCTACCTCCTCTATGCTAAGGGGCAAAGCTAAAACCTGGAACTCAAGTGCAAGAATATTTGGGAAGAAATGAGGAATCGCACACAGACATCAAAGAGTGGCGAGAAAACAAGGATATAGTTCTCAAGTTCAACTTTTTTTCCCCGATTTTCTTTGTAAGCTCGGCTGAAATTCAAAACAAGATGTCTACACCGTACTGTCTATTCCACTTGTGGCCACAACACATTTCACACATCCTCACCTTTTTCTGCTGCGTTACAATCTGGCCAGCCCTCTGGAGACTTAGGAATGTCTGGGTGCGGATGGGAACAAGCAGCTGACAAATTCTCCTGTGGATCCCCACCCAGTCAGCCTGCTGGTGCTCTTCATCACTGAGGAATCACAAGAAAAACAGGATAAGTGCCCCCCAGCCACCGTAGATCCCAAGAGGCCTCATAGCTTTGTGTGAAACTTGTCTTTTTTTACACATAAGAATCTCCCCCATTTGCTGAATGACACTGATGTTTTGAAAGAGAATGATGCTGTTTGATTGGAACCACTGAGAAGGATTTTAACTCAACTGTCATTCTGGCTTCACATTGGTAGATGGATACAGCAATGAGCACAATCCACAGTAAAATGTTTTAATTAGTTGATGCGAATTCTGCTTTCCAAAGCGACGTTTCTGTCCCATTTATCAGATACCATCTGAGTGCACAGAGGGCATACTAAATTGCATGCCATTGCATAACTGGTCTGTAATTTTGTTCATCTGGATCCTCTCCTGCACACTTCTGTGGAAACTGTCTCGGTTTTCCGTGCGTTTTTTCTTACTTACTGCGGAGCATGTGAGTTCACCCCGGCATATTTGTGTTCATGGACTTGAGACGGAGGCAGTGAGCAGGCAGAAATCTGGCCACGTCACATCAACAGTGCATGTGTGCACAAAGAAAAGTGCACACGCAAACATAAATCAAGTGGCCTTCTCAGCACGGACGCTCGTGTCTCTCTTGAGCTTTGTCTGCAAAATACTTATCAGTCTGCCTCAACAGTCACTACAAACATGCATACTAGTCAGACAAATAAGATGTTATGGATCATTTGGCCTCCACTAAATCATTTCACCCAAAACAAAAGTCAAGGTCAAGTCATATTTTGACCCAAAGTATTTAATTCTCTGCTCTGACAAAGAATAACTCAACTCTTTGCTTCAGCTCTATTTAGTTCAATTTTATCTATATAGCAATTTACAGAACCCATAAACCTAAACCTCAAGTTATTAAAACTTGTTTTCTTTCCTGTATACCTCGTTTTAGGCTATACTTAATGTGATGATGTGTACTATTTTTCATAAAATCCAAAACGTGCTTCTCATTCATTCATTTTACAGGCTAAGAGGGAAGCAAAGCACAGTAAGTGGCTGTAAGCTCCCTGAGACTGGCTTTAGTGGCTCATCCCTTTCCATAAATCCCTACAGGGAAGGATGTCACCACATGCTCCTCCACTCTCCACGGCGTGCCAGCAAGGATTTCACTCAGCACCACCTTACGGGCTGAGCCTACAGAATATCCGCCTCTGCCAAAGGTAATACATGAAGCTAATGTTGACCAAATCATTATATGGAAAAAAACACGCAAGCAACAGTCTCATGAGCAAAAATAACCGCTGCGGTAATGTAATTTCCAGCTGTTCTCCTCCCTCATCTGTACACATACGCCCTTCATACCGAGGCGTTGTGTGATTTTCTTTTCTTTCTTTTTGCTGTGAGAAAGACTGCATGGCGGACGCTGCCACCTAGCGTCCAAACCATGGTGTAACCAAACTTTTACCACTGAATAAAAAGCATTTTGTAAATTACGTTTTCTCCAAACAGCTAAGTGTGAGCAGCTAACGGCTAAAGCCAGCTTACCAGTAAAAAGTGGCTCGACATTCGGTGCACTGCAGCCGTGCGACTCTTTGACAGAGTTCACACAGCTTCTCCGGTCCTTTGGGTGAGGCGAGAGGAATTATTTTACTCGAAACTTTAGGTTTGCCTCCCATTAGTACCAAAAATATCCACTTCACACGGCTAAAACACTGTATGTGCTCTGTTTTTCGAGATACCGTTAGCTTACTGAGCTAGCAGCAGTCGAGAAACTAAGTTTTACGGTCGCCATGGCAACAACCTCAGCAGTTTCACTTCCTGTTTGTGAAGGCTGGATTAAATCACAAAGCAAGGACCTCAAGCTTTTTGTTTTTGTGTGATATTTATTCAGGGCTGCTACTGAATATATTGTACATCAGCTTTAGGTACAAAAATATACATTTCCAGTTTGCTGTAGGGAAAAATAAAAGCAATTCATAGGGCCTACATCGTTATACAATACATAACAGTAAAACCGATTATACTGGCCCTTCTTCACTGTCTTCCAGAAGATCCTCATCTTCGTCCATACCTTCATCCATAGAAGGTGTAGACGAAGGTCAGGAACTTCTGGCCCATCTTCACTGTCTTCCAGAAGTTCCTCACCTTCATCTACAGAAGGTGTAGACGAAAATGAAGAACTTCTGGCCCATCTTCACTGTCTTCCAGAAGTTCCTCACTCTCGTCTACAGAAGGAGTAGATGAAGGTGAGGAACTTCTGGCCCTTCTTCACTGTCTTCCAGAACTACTTCTGTAGACGAAGGTTCTGGAAGACAGTGAAAAAGGGCCAGTGTCATTGGTTATACTGTTGTGTATTGTCTAATAAACAATACATAACCAACTACTCCATTTGTTTTTCCCTTACTTAATCAACACACAGCAAGTGGACAACAAAACAATTGAAATGTCTTGAAACAGAAAATGAGAGTTACATGTTGGACCAGTTCCCTGTGTCATCCTAATATTTTTTCCAGACTACACAAACAAAATAAAATTGAAAGAAAAAAAAAAAAAAAATCAGATTAAGCCTGAGTATACGCGTCATAATATTGGCATTTGTGACTCCTGTGAAATAAACATTTCTTAATAACAAGTTAATTTAATAATTTTCTTTCCAATCCTGGTGTTGACATCATGTTTTCCCCTTCTTCTGGTCACTCCTTCTTACGCAGGTGGATGTATATGATCCCACTGCACAACAACAAGGGAACACACACCCAGGCCAGGATGAAGCAGTAGCCAAAGTGACCTGAAGTGAGATCTTTGGAGTCCGGGAGGATGTCCTTGTTGCGCAATGTGTAGATGAGAGCTGCACAAAAGGCGGTCAGTCCTGAAATAGAAAACACGTGAAATTTGTTTTAGGAGAAGGGTAATGGAAATGTTTAAAATGTTTGCTTTATTCCATATATGTCATGTAGAATATAATAATAATGGCAAATAGAGGGAGGTGGCTAAAAGCAACACAAATCCATCTCAATACATTAAGATTTTGTTGAGATATGCGTATGAAAGGAATCTACAAATTCTGGGACATTTGAGATCATCAGGTGTTTCTCTAATCCACCTTTTTAGAAAAAAGGGCACCAATTCAGCTGTAACTAAACGTAAATGAAAGGTACAGTCACCGTATTGAAAGAAGTATCATATCATTGCATAAATAGTTCTGCAAGAAATGAGATTCTGAAGCCTTTTTACTTGTGAAGTACAATACTTGTATCTAAAGTATGAAGGATTTAGTCACCAAAACGTTGGATTTATTTGGCAACCATGTGCTTTCCTGTGTCATCCTTTTGGAATAGCAAAAGCATGTCGATGACACGCTGTTTCACTCCTCTGTTACCTGCAAACACTTGACACAGTCCAGTGAAGTAGAAGAGTCCACCCTTAGACATGGTGAAGAGCTGACCCAGGAACACCAGGAAGGAGACTGAGGAGAAGACCACTGAGAGCACCATCAGGACCTGCACTGCCTGAAGCCACTCTGAGGAAGGGAATCATATTTAACCCTCCTGTTTTCTTCATTTATGGTCACCAAAAAATATTGTTTCCTTGTCTGAAAAGAATCCAAAAATTTAGCAAAAAAATTCCCCAAATTTCTGAAAATTTGCAAAACCTTCAGGAAGAAAATTCCAATAACTCCTTAAAACTTTCCTTTAAACATTTTATTTAAAAAAAAAAAAAAAAAATCCCCCAAATTTGCCAAGAAAATTCTTGTAAATATATTCAAAAAATGAATAAAAATCTTCCAAAAAAATCCTAAAAATATCTAAAGTGATTCCATATATATCAGTAAAACTTCTAATATTTTCTTTAAGAACATTCACATAAAAATCAACCAAAATCCAGCAAAATTTTGCTGGATTTTGGTTGATTTTTTTCTGAATGTTCTTAAGAGACATTTTTAACATTTTTTTTTCCACCAAAAAATGTTCCAAGATTTCCCAAAAATGTTGAAAATGTGGACATCAGAAGTTTCACTGTGAATTTTATTTTTTTTTTTTCAAACTTTAAAATGGGTCAATTTTGACCCGCAGGACAACACGAGGGTTAAAAGCCATTACTTTTTAAACAAAAAAAACCCACTTGATCGACGTATACAAAATGAAATGTTTACCAGTTTCTTTGGAGGATGCACACAGCCAGGTTCCGGTGGAGTTGTCAAACCTGCAGTTGTACCAGAGGTCTGAGTTTTCCATGCCGTCCCACACCCACCAGGACTGTAAGATGAGGTTAGACGTGACACACACAGTTGTTAAACCTCTGAAATAATACAGCTAAAGCGAACAAACACGGTGTCCCGTTACCTTCTCCATGGTGGCGATGAACAGCATGGCCAGTGTGATGAGATGCAGCAGGGTGACAAACATGAGCAGGTATGCCATTTTCAGTTCCCTGCCAAAAACAAATAAAGTTTATATTTAGGAGTCCTGCATCCAACATTGCAGTTAACGAGGGAAAAGTGTGAGACTAATTTAATGTGTTAGTCGGCTCTACAGTAAAAAAGATCAGTGTTGGGTAACTTTCCTGTTTTGCCTCGAAACATGAAATGGAAAATGTGAGGAGCTGAACAGAGTATACTCTGTGTTATATAAGACCACGCTTCAAAACAGAGCGCAACGAGTTATTTCTAAAACTTCTCTTTGACTGGTCTATGTGTCGACATAGTACAGCAGTGAACCTGGATTGGGTGGACCCGTTGAAGTCTAAATAGTGCCAAAATATTTACCCAATTAACCTCTCTGCCCTTCTGAATGCTTGTTTTTCCCCAGTGTAAAGGGCTACCAGGCTGTAATTTAGCCTAGATTTGGATTTCAGTCAAGTTGCTTAACTTAGAGGAAAATAACGTCTTATGCAAAACCTGATATTTGACTAAAATATCTGACATTGTAGGCTATTATAGCAGTAGCAAGAGTATTTTCAGTTCAAATCAGGACGTAATCCCGTCAGACAGAAGACATGCAAGGAAATAAGAAAGGGAATCAAATTGTCTGTGAAGATCTTTATCTGTAGGAGAGGTCCATTTGAGTGGGCGGTGGAGTCACAATTACTGTCCATTACACTAGATTTCATGCACTGCATCAAAGTGAAAGAATAAAACTTAAACAAAAATGATTGTTTTGGCAAAAGGAATGAAATTAAATATACATATTAGAAAGACACAGCATGTTTCTTTTGCAAAGTTGTTAAGACTAAGTGGCACACAGATAGTATGATAATAAAAACACACCTCTTGCCACTTTTGATGACACAGTGTTGGAACATTACTTCCAGAGCTTGTATATGAGATGTAAAAGGTGTCATCTTGGTCTCAAATATAACAGATATTCACTGAGAATGCCCAGAAAGTCAAGAAAAGATCTACTTACCCCAGATATTGTTTGTTCCCCTGAATCAGATCTCAGCCGTTTCCGAGCAGCTCCAGCACTCGACAACCTCGTGCCCCTCTTGGTGGTCTTTTCTAACTTTGCCACACCTCCCTTATTTTTTCATTCACTCACTCCAAACTTTCCAAGGAGAACGCCTATTTCCTCTGTGCAGAACAGAGCTCCCCTTTTGCTCAGCCTCAGTCTGTGCATCACCGTCCAAGAAAGTCTCAAAAGGGACCCACCCATGAGGCGGTGCAGGCACATAAAACCACATGAAGAGATTTCTTCTGTAAACAGTCCACTCAGAGCGCTCTCTGGTATCACGAACGTGTTACCATCTCAGACGTGAAAAATAAACGCACAGCTGCAACATAGTTTACATTTCTACACCAGAGTTTAATGAGCATTAAGAGTCATAAATAGAAAATATACAAACTGTCTTTCCAAACTTTCCTAATTGCATAGTAGGCTCAGTGGAGAAAACAACAAAGCATTGCACAAAGTTTAAAAAAAACAACTATGTATTTACAGCTAGATTTTTTGTATAGAATCGTAGAATTTATGTACTAAGATATTTCCATTATTTCAACTTTAGAAGCAAATAATTAAATATATTAGAAGTGTAAAATTGCATGAGGTATGCAGTCTTTGTCAGGATGAAGGAATAAGCAAGTTTTAGTTTGTCGCCCTCTGGTGTTCACATCCATAGATTAACTGGAAGAGTTCAACCAAAACTAAATCAAAAATCAGCAAAAAATATAATTATTCTACAGATTTGACATCATTTGAGAAAAATTGTGTCTATTAAGGATTGAAGTAAGGTATATATTTAACTGTTATTTTACAGAATTTCACCGTTTTGTTACAATAAGTAGTTATTTACATGTTAAATATTTTCAAAAGTAAAAAGAAAATCTATATTTTACAGATTTGAAATTAATTGAAAGAAAAATCTTGTTTAGTTATTACAGAAAAATCTGTATTTTTTCCTCCTTCAAAGTTACCTACCACTGAGAAGAGTGGATATATTTTAATAACAATTGAACATATTCGTACAGATTATCTTATTTTTAACCTCCTAAGACCTGGCATCCACATATGTGGACCTTATTTTTTTTTAACAGCAACAAGAATAATAACAATGTAAATATAATCTAAATATAGTATAAATATAATAAACATAATAATCAGATATTAGTACTCTTTATCCCAAATAACTAGAAGAAATCTAAAATGCAGCCCAACCAGTGCTCTGGTCTTAGGATGTTAAAATTCCTGGTTGCCATTTCTAATGCTGTTTCATTGCTATAAACTTTATTTTTAGATTAAACTCCAGAACACAACCATCCAAATTAGTCATTTTTTGTTTTTTAGTCATGTAAAATTGCTGTCATTTACAACAATTGTTTTAACAGCTATATTATTTTTTATTTAATCCTGTAAAAACCATTGTTGCAAAAAATATATCTTTTTTTTAAATTATTGTTGCTGTTAATTTATTTTCTATATTATATATACACACACACACACACACACACACACACACAGATAGATAGATAGATAGATAGATAGATAGATAGATAGATAGATAGATAGATAGATAGACAGTTTTTATCTGTTTCTATTGTTTTTTATTGTTTTTATCTCTACATGCAGCACTTTGACTGAAAGCACATTATAAATACATTTATTAATATTATAAATACCGCATTGCAGGAGAATATTTATGCAAATATAAAAGATAATGTATGAAATTAAATTAAAATTTTATTATTATTATTATTATTATTATTATTATTATTATTATTATTATTATTATTATTATTATTATTATTATTATTTATTAGTTAGTCTTATTAGTCTTACGGGGTTAAAACACTAGGTGGTTGCGACCTATGATCGATTGCCCCCCGTGTATCCTGAATGGTACAGTCCGTTGCCTAGGCGCCAGTAGAAGCCAATTCTCTCCGCCACGCCTGTCCTCGGCACTTGGCATTCTTGTCCCTGTTCCCCTTTGAAAGGTGAGTGAAACTTCAACTGTACACTGTAAACTCAGCTTGGCCACCTCGGAGAAGTTCAGCAGAAGTCTTCAGATATCATAGCGACATATTTACGGGCTGCACCAGTTGCTGCAAAAAAAAAAAAAAAAGCTGTGGCTACCGTTAGCAAGCTAGCGTTAGCTCCAACGTAAAGTATGCTACCTTAACTTTGGAGCTAACTTTGCTAACTAGCGGGCACTACGGGTGCTCACTGTTGTCAGTTTGGGTTATTGACAAGCTTACAAACACAACGTTCACAACAACACAGTGCATATTACAGCTTTCTGAGAAGGAATGCAAGTGGCTGTTGTCCTACAAAAAGCCTCGTTTGCTCCTCCTCGTCAGACATTTTGGAAGCAAACGTTCGGACGAAGGCTGATTTTAAATTAAGTGAAAGTTGTCACTCATCAGAAAGCTAGCATCACCGTCTACATTGCAAGAAATTAGTATAATGTTTTAGTTTGTTTTGGTTTTTGCTGAATGCAAATCTGCAAGGCAGGCTTCTGAGAAAGGTCGAGCTGTTACCCTTTACTGCTTATATTAAAATCTTTATGATTACGAGGCAGCTAATCAGCTTGAAGTTTTGCATGGCCTGAGGTAATGCAATCTACCTCAGCTGTTAAACTGCCCTAGCCTGTCCTGGCTGAGGTAGCTAGGATAATCTCCAGGTTTGTCACTTCAGGTCTTAACATGACTTGACAGCATTGTTCTAAAGCATCTTTTCTTTTGCAGCAAAACTCAAGGACTGTTGTCACGGATGGATTACAACAACAATGGGAGAGATGAAGTTTGAGGATCTGCAGATCTGTAACGTGTTATTGCAAACCGACTTGCTTTCTGTTGGGTGCCATGTAGACAGAACTGCAGTTTGGGATCAGGATATTCACCACTGAGGAATAAGTAACAGATGCACTTTCACCAAACTAAATGAAAATGGATCACGAAGAGGTAAGATATGTTGCTCGTTGCCTGAAATGCACAGCTTGTGACATTGTTTTGTTATTCTCAGAGGCTTCTTGTCCACTGTCTGCATGATATCTGCTGGTAATTTTAGTTTGTTATCATAAAATTAATGATCTACATGCTACAGTCGTTGCTGGAGTGAATACATCCTGCACTCACAGCTGACATTCACCAGTACTAGGATGGTGGTTGAGGTAAACGTCTGATCCTTTAGCCCAGGGGTGGCCAACATACGGCCCGAGGGCCAAAACGTTGCATGAAAATCTCTTCATTATGTCCCTCTGGATTTAAAAATGTCTTCACTTTGTGCAATTGAACCATAAAAAACACCCTTAAGATTATGTTTCTTGACTCAAAAAACAAAATAAATGTATCATAGATTAAAAAAAACAAAAAAAAAACAAACATCATGAAGTATATCAACAATGATCTAAATGTCCTCATGCGGCAGCGGTGTATGTTGTATTTATTCCTGTTTTGTAGAAAGTGTGTATATATTGATGAAGCCAATCAGAGGACTAATACATTCCAGGAAGTAAAATACCACTAGTTCCACTCCACAGGGTCCAATCCGGCCCTCAAAATGTAAAAATTACAGAGAAGACATAAACTACAGATTGTAAATTAGTAAAACTATAAATTTAAAATAATTTCTAGACCATGACAAGATGTTTTGGTCATAAAGTAAAATACTAGATTGTTCATTGTTCTTTTGTTGCTTTGTGTCTCGCTTTTGTAATGCTTTGTCTTATTTTTAGTTTTTTGTATTTTTTCATCTGACTTTTGTCATTTGTCTCATGTTTTTGTCGTTTTGTGTTTTCCTTCTCATCTCGCTTGTGTTTTTTTGTCTTATTTTTGTCATTTTGTGTTTTGCTTAATTTGTTCTTTTGTGTATCGTTTTTGTCATTTGTCCATTTTTTGCCGCTTTGTGACTTTTTTTAAATTTTTTGTCTCGTTTTTGTTTTGTTTCATGTCATTTGTTTAATTTTTTTTGTCATTTTGTGTCTCATTTTTGTAATATTTTGTCTTGTTTTTTTGTCGGACTTTGGTTCTTTTGATCACAAAGTAAAGTGCTATAATGTTCAGTTCCAGATAGCTGTGACTGAATGTTTTGTTCCTTTGTAGACACTCTCTGATCTAGAAATTGTAATGTGTAAATGATAAACTCAGGCATAATGTTGAAATTTCACTCATTTTTCTTAAAAAAAAAAAAAAAAAAAATTCAGTTTGTTCATGATGTTTTGTAAAATGGTAATTCCTTAAATGTGAACATTTTCAGAATGTACTTTTTTGCACTGAAACAAAGGAAAGATTTGGAGTTGTGGTTATTTATAGGTTATTATGCTGTGATTTTACTGGTCTAGTCCACTGGAGATCAAATTGGGCTGAATGTGGACCCTGAACTAAAATGAGTTTGGCACTCCTGCTTTTGCCGTTCATTCCTCAAGAGCATAGACCAACTGGTGTGATGTTTGAGAATGACGGACACATGAGACCTGTTACCAAGCCTCTGACAATACGCTGCATGTCGTTGGAGCAGTGACAGCTCCTCGTCTAAGGCTACATGGATGCTGCTCAGGTTACGAGCCATATACAAAGTACAGTATTGAATTCTGCGACAGGTGTTTCGCGCTGGCTCGCCACGCTGATGTTGTGTCTCTATACAACGTGTCTGTCCTTCATACTGATCAGTTTTCAGCAAGAGTGGCAGCCGTGATGTGGATTTTTTTCTTGTTAGTTAGCAGGATAATTTGCTATCGTGCCGTATCAAGATAATATCACTGATTTTGCAACAGTAAGAAGTAAGGAGCAGTACAACCAGATTCTGCAAAAGGTCCTTCCCCCAAGTCATCTGATTCATAAACTCACAATGGTGCAAGCATTTCATGTGCAATTTATTATGTATAACCTATATATGTGCACTGTGCAATATGAAATGCACAGCAATGTTATTTTATACTTTTTATATGTATTTATATTTATTGTCATAGTTATTTTTTTAAGAAACTTTCTAATCTTAGCACTTACTTGTTTTATAAGAGGGTGTATAATCTGAGCCAATGCAACGTAATTTCATCTGGATGTGAACTGTCACGCATAGCTTGAATGACAATAAAATTAATCTAAATCCACAAGTATATGTAATTTGTAGTGTTGTAGCATATAAGGAGGATATAACAGTTTTCCTTTCATAGCTAACTGACACTAAACAAGTTAAGGATGGATGGATGGATGGATAGATGGATGGATGGATGATAGAGAGAGAGAGAGAGAGAGAGAGAGAGAGACTTTATTAATCCCGAGGGAAATTCAACTGTTCAGCAGTTTACAGACAACAACATAAATAGCAAAAAGACAAGACAGGCAGGTTAGTAACATTAACATTAAAGGTTAGTATATACTTTTAAAAAAACTTGCTGTACAGTACTATAAAAACACTTCGAATTTTAAAATCTATAGAATTACTTAATGTAGTTAAAATTCAATACACAACATTTACACATTTCAAGGCACCATGATTTAAAGTGACTTTGACAGGTAGTAGGAAAACAGTTGTATTAAACTACCTAAAGTGCATAGACATTTTACATAAGTGAATTAGTATTTTACCTCCAAACTGCAGCTTAACATAACATTTCAGCACTTTACAGAGAAATACGGTATCTGGTAGCAAACCATTCAGTTTCTCCTCTGGATCTTCAGGCGTGGACGGAGCTGGACCAGATTTCTATGCGTCTTCAGGAGGATGGTTTGCCTCCAGCTGCCGGTGCGGAGGAGAGGCAGCGCCACCTGTGGCAGCAGCTGCTCATCAGCGAAGCAAAGCTTCAGTCGGCCACCCAGGAGCTGCAAACCCTACGGCTGCAGCAGGCCAATGAGATGAAGGAGGTGAGACACTTTTCTGGTGTTTTAAGTTAGCCAGCTATTGTAAAAGTGTCATAGACTATTTGAACTAGTTTTGTGTAGTTCAGTTTCTTGACATACAGTCTCAAAGCATGTCATTTCCTCTGAAGCTACAGTATAGACTCATTAACCCTCGTGGGAAAAAAAATATTTTGACAGTGAAACTTCTGATGTCCACATTTTCAACATTTTTGGGAAATCTTTGAACATTTTTTTGTGGAAAAAAATAAATGTTAAAAATGTTTCTTAAGAACATTCACAAAATAATCAACCAAAATCCAGAGAAATTCACTGGATTTTGGTTGATTTTTATGTGAATGTTCTTAAAGAAAATATTAGAAATTTTACTGATATATATGGAATCACTTTAGATATTTTTAGGATTTTTTTTGGAAGATTTTTGCTCTTTTTTTGAAAATATTTACAAGAATTTTCTTTTTTGGGGGGATTTTTTTTTTTAAACTAATACTTTTAAGGGAAATTTTTAAAGAATTATTGGAATTTTCTTTCTGAAGGTTTTGCAAATTTTCAGAAATTTGGGGAATTTTTTTGCAGAATCTTTGGATTTTTTTCAGACAATGAAACAATATTTTTTGGTGCCAGTAAATGAGGACAACAGGAGGGTTAAACAGCTTTAGTTAATGACTAAAAGGCATTATGGAATAATCACACACTTATCTGAAATGTTTGCAGGTTGATGCCAGTTTCTCAAAACGGTGTATCACTGATGGCTAATTGACTTCATTTCTGGTTTGTGTCTGTCAGGTGGAGAGCTATGTTGCACATGTTCGTGGGCTGCTGGAGGAGCGTGAGTGTCTGACTGCAGACTATGAGCGAGACAATGAACACTTGCGACATGAACTTCACCAGATCAGACACCAACAAGGTAAACTCACTGCAACTGTGTTTTATAACAATAATAGTAATAATAACTTTATTTGTATAGCACCTTTAAGAAGAGCATTCACAAAGTGCTTTGACAGGTAGAGCATAAAAAATTACAAAGATATACCAAATGGATAGCTACTTAAAAACTGGTTAAAAGGGTGACATCACATAAGAGGGTTAAGACAGAAGCTGAAGAGAAAGTGAAAGATGGAAATAGATTAAGATCAGGAGGTTAGAAAGAGAGACTACAAGCAGTGAAAATTTTAAAAGGGATAAAAAAGAGAGTGATAAAAGAGAAATGAAAGAGAACTTTACTTGAAGGAGAGTCTATAAAAGTGGGTTTTAAGAAGTGATTTAAAAGAACTTACTGATTTGGCGAGCCTCATCTCCTCAGGCAGGTCGTTCCAAAGCAGAGAGTCCCTGACAGAGAAGGCCCGGTCACCCTTAGATTTAAGCCTTATTTTCCTGCGTTTATGCTGAATCTGAGACAACAGAGCTTTATCTTGTTCTAAACATTCTTTCATAGTCCTGCCAGAGAAATTACTGATCAGAGTAAACTCCCCTTTCTTCCAGAGAACCAGAGCAAGGAGCTGGCAGAGATGCTGGCTAAGGAGGATCTCGGGGAGATGGGCCTGAGCAGCCCCAGTGAGCAGGTGGCTTACTTGCTGGTGGAGAGAGTCACGCTGCTGGAGAGGCTGGAGGCTGCTGAGAGGAGGCTGGAAAGTCAGAGTCTCAGTGGCAGCTTCAAGGAGGTTCACCACCAGGTACAGGCCTGATCTACACACATCCGCGAGCTTCAGAAGTGAAACAATGAAAACAATACAAGTATTATTTTGAATAGTATATGATATTTCCACTTTTGGACTGTAAATTTAAGGCTTTTGTGTCTTAAACAGTTAATTTACAGCCTTTAGTTATATAGAAATTTCAAATTAAGCTGTCCAAAAGCGTTATAGTGGTAGGGAAATGTAATAATTAACTAGCCAAGGTGCATACAGAGACCATGTAAATGTGGTTAATCTCTGTCTTTTTATGACATTTACGCAGGAGCATATTGGCAACAAGATGGTGCAGGACCTAAAGCAGCAGAGGGAGGATATACAGAAGACCATAGATAGCATGACGAAGGTGAGGTGACGCGTATTTTGCCCTCCCTAAGTTGCAGGCTGGAATAGCTCCCCAGACTGGATTAATTTTGGAGAAGATAATGTTAATGTACAGAGATGCAGCTTCATAGTTATATAGTGTGAATCTGCACATACTGGTGTTTCCTCTCAGCAGTGTTCATCCCAGAGTTCTTGGAAGAAGCTGTTTGGCCTGCGCAGGTCTGGTCAGAGCAAACACAATATTACCCCTGTAGGTTTCCTCCTTACAGCCAATACTAACTGAAAACTAACACTGGTATGGCGATAAAGAACCAAGCTGCATCATCACCGGCTTCTTTCAAACTGGTGCTGCTTTTTGAAATACTTTCCACACTGACAATGTTCCTTGATTTTCACATGACCGCTACAACGCAGACACATTGCTTGTTTCAGTAACACATCTGTGAATGTCATTTACTAAAGGTGTCCCAGCAGGCCTGTGGTTAAGGAGCATAACTGGTCGAATCTTTGTTGCATGTCCTCGTCTTAAACCTTTTCTGTCTCTTTCTTCTATGGCAGAGGTGTCAAACTCATTTTAGTTCAGGGGTCACATTCAGCCCAATTTAATCTGAAGTGGGCTGCACCATTGAAATCAGAGCACAAAAACCTATAAATAACCACAACTTTAAATTCTGAAAATGTTCACATTTAAGGAACTACTTTTTACAAAACATTATGACCTACCTGACATGTTTAAAGAAAAATAAGTTCAGTTTCAACAACATTACACCTCAGTTTATCATTTACACATTACAACTTCCAGATCACAGTTTATCTACAAAAATGCACAAAACTTTTAGTCACAGGTATCTGAAAATGAATGATATAGGATTTTACTTTATGATCAACACAACTAAAGTCGGCCAAAAAAACAACAAAACAAGACAAAATATTACAAAAAATGAGACACAAAATGACAAAAGCGAAAAACAAAATGACAAAAAATGAGACAAGCAACATGAAACAAAACAAAAAAGACAAAAATTTGACAAAAAAGTTACAAAGGGACAAAACAATGGACAAACGGTAAAGGTAAGACCAAAAATGACAAAAAAGAAACAAAACGACAAAACAACGAATAAAGCAAAACACAAAATGACAAAAATAAGACAAAAAGCACAAGAAAAAAGAAACGACAAAAATGAGAGACAAAATAACAAAAACAGACAAATGATAAAAGTCAGACAAAAAAAGACAAAAACAAGACAAAATATTGCAAAAATGAGACACAAAATAACAAAAGAAGAATGAGCAATATAATATTTTACTTTATGATTAAAACAAGTTGTCAAGGTCTAGAAATTATTTTAAATGTATAGTTTTACAGATTTACAATTGAGAGTGAATGTCTTCTATGTAATTTTTCAGAGGGAAAAATTACAGAGCGTGTTTGACACCTCTGTTCTATGGTTATCAGCTAAACAAAACACAAAAACACGCAATAAACAAAACACACATTACGGGACACAGGTAATATCTTGTATACTTTTTGTCTCCGGGTCTGTCGATGCAGGTGGATGCAGAGAAATAAGCTCTAACTCATTCCCTCCACTTCTTTACAGCCTGCAGTGATGATGAATCTCAGATTGCATGTCTGTTACAGCTGCATGTCGGGTTTCTTGCATCCAGTCTAACCACCGATCTGCTTTTCTGCTGCTCTACTCCAACTCTAACCGTCCGTGCCTCGCCTTTAACATCAGGCCTACAGCGAGGAGATCTCCCAAGAGCGAAATGAGCGGCAGCGGCTGGAACGGGACCTGGAGGAGGCGTCTAGGAGGCTGACGATGGCTCATCAGGACATCCGCAGACTCACCAATGAGCTGGATGCTGCCAAAAACAACAACGTTGACCCAAATGGTATGTTGTAAAGTCTTACAGTATGTATCCGTTGATGTGTTGTGAGTATACAGAAGAATTTCCTACATGCAGCCCTGGCCTGTTGACTACCCAGCTTGTTGTTTCCAACTTTTAACCCTACTGTCATCCTGCGAGTCAAAATTGAGCCATTTTAAAATTTGAAAATGTGGGAGAAAAATATATTTACACAGGGAAATTTCTGATGTCCACATTTTCAACATTTTTGGGAAATCTTTGAACATTTTTTTTGTGGGGAAAAAAAAGAAATGTTAAAAATGTTTCTTAAGAACATTCACAAAAAAAATGTTGGATGTAAATGTTCTTAAAGAAAATATTAGAAGTTTTACTGATATATATGTAATCACTTTAGATATTTTTAGGCTTTTTTTGGGAAGATTTTTACTCATTTTTGGAAAATATTTACAAGAATTTTCTTGCTAAATTTGGGGAATTTAAAAAAAACAACTTTTAAGCGAAACTTTTAAGGATTTATTGGAATTTTCTTCCTGAAGGTTTTGCAAATTTTCAGAAATTTGGGGAATTTTTTTGCTGATTTTTGGGATTTTTTTCAGACGAGGAAACAATATTTTTTGGTGCCTGTAAATGAGGACAACAGGAGGGTTCAAATGTGTAAATGCCAGTTCCTTGATGTTCACTGTCATGTCAAGGATTTGTTTAATATACTTTACTTTTCACTTAACTAACTAATAAGTGTGTTCTGTATGTGAAATTGTGCTAATAAAGCCAGCTATAGGAAATGTCTAGCAGCAGTAAAAACATGTTCAAAGGGAAATAATTAGCAGAATGCTCATTTCTGTGTGATAGAATTAAAAATATGCTTCTAATCTCAGGATCTGAGCTTCAGGGAACAGTCCAAGAAGTAGAGAACCTGAGGAAGGAAGTGGACAAACTGAAACACTGTGGTGAGACAGAGTGGTGTAAATTTTATCTGACCATTATAAAATTCCTGTGGGCTAGAAATCGGTGGGAACATTTTGGAAGGAGTAGGAGTGGATATTGTTTCTATGTTTTATGATTTAGGGTTGTGGTTATTGACTTCTGCTTATATTAAATCTGCATTGAGATTCACAAAATTAAAAGGATAATAAAAAATGATTCAACAAACCATTTCATGTTTAGATTAATTATACTCTACTGCATGATCTTTTTTGTTTTTTATTCTTTTAGATTTAATCGATTTAGACAGAAGTTACTGCAAGAGAGATGCTTATTGACCAGGAAGTTGACTTTCTAATACTTTCACATGTCCTTTCCATTTGCACTTTGACAATAGTGTATTGTATGAGGCAGAAGCACAATGAATCATTATGTTAGTAAAAGGAATATTTCCCTTTTACTGGTAACTGGTTTTCACAGAATCTTGGCCTTGTTTTGGGAGGTTCAGTCGAATCTTAGAACAGCTAGCCGCCACACTTAGCTGTGATTTGATAATAAATTTGGTCAGCAAATATGAACTATGTCACACTCATAAAGTGACTAATGCAGAATTATTCTTTGCAAAAAGTTCTGTGTGTTGGGCTTAATGTGATTTATGTTAAGTATATTTGTAAAACTTCATTACAGATTTCAAAAGACCAAACAACACAGAAATATGCACACATTTTAATGTCAAATATTTGCTTTGTTTAGATCTCTATGGTGTTGGTGTTTTCTCTCCATAGATATGATGAAGTTGCAGCGAGCCAAAGAGCAAAACGACCGACTAGACGCTGAGAACAGAGCTCTGAGGGAGAGAGTGCGCATTATAGAGTCCGAGAAGAAACATCTCAGGGACCAGGTCAGCATTTACAGAATTTATTTATTAAAATAAAAAGTCACAAACATTGTTGCAGCACCTTAGCATTGTTTGGTGTCACGTTTGTTCAGATGACAGTAAATGATGCGGCCAGAGAGGATCAAAAGGACATTGGTGGTGAACCTCAGAGCAACATGTCTGCCCTGTCAACTCAAGAAAAGGATCACATTCACAAACGGTAAATACATTAACTCCTCAAGAGCTACATCACGGATAACGGTGTGAGACTTTTATGCTGTTTCAAATGTATCCCACCTGCTCTGTCTTACTGTAACCGCCGTTATTCTCTGCTAGGTGTCAGGAGGCGGTGGAAGATGGGCTCGTTCAGGTCCGGGAGCTGCAACGGCAACTCCAGAGGCTCCGCCAAGGACAGGAAGAGCTGGAGGAGAGGAACGAGGAGCTGGAGGCCCTGCTGGGGGAGGCTCAGAATGCCAGCAAGGAGGAGAGGCATCGCCATGAGGGAGAACTGGAAGGACTGCACAGGAGGGTAAATGAACTGGACTGACTTCTTGTTCAACATTGCTTCATATTTTTTTAACCGGATAAAGGGTGGATTGATTAGTCACTGGTTACTTTCCTGGTTTTGTGAATTTTCACCTGATGTGTGGAGAAAGCTTGCTTCACAGACATTTATTAATGTCAGTCCTTAATATAGAAGGGGTCAGACAGAATAATTTAGTCTTGGCAACAGTCATCCCTGTCTAATGGCTGAGTAATAATCTAAACTGGCCATGCAGATCAAAAGCCTGGAGGCAGAGCTAAAGAAGCAGGATGCCCAAGAAAAAATGTTGAAGAATGGAGAGGAAGTCAAAACCACCGAGTCCTACCTACAGCTGGTAAGAAATTACTCTTCTTAATATTAATAATGCTTCCAATGTTCTCAATTTACAGCATCAACATGGCAACACTATGGCTTGTGATGACCTCAGCTACAATTAAATAACTGTGATTATTAAAAGCTTGTACGTAAAGAGGTGTAATGCTGCTTAAAATGCAACAACAAAAGGAGTTTTAATTGGCTTCAGTATTATATGCACCAACAGATAAATATAACCAAGACATGCAAGGAAACTGTTAAAGTTTGACCAAAAAGCTCTAATTGGACGCCAATAGAACATTATAGAATTGAAACTAGGTCTGCTTTACAATCCAGTCCTCACTTAACTGTCCTCTCAGATTCCCACATGTACATAGAACGTAAGATGTGTGCAAGAGTTTAATCCTAATCAGCCTGCAGAGATTAATTAGGGCACATCAAAGAGTTTAGACACTGGACGTCAAATTCTTGGTTTAGTGCAACCTATGAATTTTATGCGCTTTGTTTTCGCCGTGTACGAAGCACCTGAGAGATGGCAGCCAGGAGAGACTGGCTCTGCTTGAGGCTCGTCTGACTGAGGAGAAAGACTGGAGGAAACAGCTGGAGTTGGACCTCAGTGCTGCTCAGGCAGCCCTTAAAAAAGATAAAGAGGTATGACTGTCTGAAAGAAAAAGCAGCACACCACAGCTACATGAGTCTGTGAAATGTGGTTATTGCTATACTTGAAAATATATTTACAAAGCTGCAAACTAACTAAATTATTCTCCCGCATTCTAAATTGAAGGCTTTGCAGATAGGTGAGAAAGAGCTAAAGAAGCTGAGACTTGAGGTGAACAGTCTTCAGACAGAATGCCAACAGGGGAAAACACTCATCAAGAGCCTCACCCAAGTCAAAGGGGAAAAAGCAGTTCTGGAGGAAAAGGTTTGTTTACTTCTCTGCTTGCAGTCATTTACACCGTGCATAAGTCATTTAAAACGCGATGAAAATGTCATGACAGTTCTTTCTACAGGGATAAATGGTTATAAATGAGAGGAAGAATTTAGGTAGAATTGAAAATGTCATAAAAATGCATTTAAAGTGTTTTTAAATATCCTGCACAGATCAAAGTTTGGATGCATATGTCGCATCAAAACAGGTCAATTTGAAAACCGTGTAGATTCACTGTCAGCATATCAAAATAAATCTGACCACATGTCAACATAAATACATCGATGTGGATCTACAGCCTGCATTATTTTGACATTTACACTCCCAACATGAGGTTCTCACCATCTCTCTGTCTCCTTCTGTAACTCTCTTCCTGTCAGGTGGCCCAGATGGAGCGTGCCCACAGCAGACTCCAGAACGAGCTGGAGCGCTACAAGGACAGTAGCCAAACCCTGGAGGACCTGAGGGACAACAGGCTTCAGGTGGACCAGCTGCAGGAGCAGGTTGACCGGCTGACAGCTGAACTCGGCCGCCTCCAAACGGCCCACGATACACTAAGGTTGTTTTCAGTTCAAGATCTCACACAGCAAAAACTACAGGGATATGTGGGTGAAATAGATTAGGGGTGTCAAACATGCGGCCCTGGAATCAAAACCGGCCCACCAGAGGGTCCAATCCGGCCCTCAAAGTGTAAAAATTACAGAGAAGACATTAACTGCAGATTGTAAATTAGTAAAACTATAAATTTAAAATAATTTCTAGACCATGACAAGTTATTTTGATCATAAAGTAAAATGCTAGATTGCTCATCGTTCTTTTGTCGTTTTGTGTCTCATTTTTGTAATATTTTGTCTTGTTTGTAGTTGTTTTTTCTGTATCTTTTTGTCTGACTTTTGTTGTTTGTCTCATGTTTTTGTCGTTTTATGTTTCCTGTTCGTCTTGCTTGTGTTTTTTTGTCTTATTTTTGTCATTTTGTGTTTTGCTTTATTTGTTGTTTTGTGTATCGTTTTTGCCGTTTTGTGTAATTTTTTTGTCCATTTTTTGCCGCTTTGTAACTTTTGTCAAATTTTTAGTCTCTTTTATGTTTTGTTTTATATCGTTTGTTTAATTTTTTGTCATTTTGTGTCTTATTTTTGTAATATATTGTTTTGTTTTTTTGTCGTACTTTTGGTTCTTTTAATCACAAAGTAAACTACTATAATGTTCAGTTCCAGATAGCTGTGACTAAATGTTTTGTTTCTTTGTAGACACTCTGTGATCTGGAAGTTGTAATGTGTAAATGATAAACTGAGGCTGAATGTTGTTGAAATTTCACTTATTATTCATTAAAAATTTCAGGTTGTTCATAATGTTTTGTAAAAAGATAATTCCTTAAATGTGGACATTTTCAGAATGTGCTTTTTTGCACTAAAACAAAGGAAACATTTAGACTTGTCATTATTTATAGGTTATTATGCTGTGATTTTACTGGTCCGGCCCACCTGAGATCAAATTGGGCTGAATGTGGAACCTGAACTAAAATGAGTTTGACACCCCTGAAATAGATCATGTCGTGAGAGAAGGGATAGTACTTGATTAGCAATTCTTTTTACCTGACAAAGTTAGTAAGGGTGATTGTTTTACCTTGCTGACATGTTTCAACTCAGTCTGCAGTCTTCCGACGTGATGACGTGTCGTTTTTATCAGGTGGCCGGTCTGACAGATCCGTCAAAATCTATCAGATCAGCCACGCCCCTCGCCATCCAATGGTGTCTGGAGGATGGAGTTCCAGGTGTTAGAGGGTGTAGCCCCTTCGTCGCGGTTCATGGAATCATAGAATGGCCTGCTTTCTGAGTTCTGTGGCCTCTTTTATCCACCTTCTGTGCTTGTTGGCTTCCAATGTTAAAATCCTCCCCTTGTCCCAGTCCATAATGTGGTTATATCTCTTGCAGTGATCCCTGATGGCTGATTTTTTTGTTTTCTTGATCGGCTTTTTCTTGCTGTGTTCTTGTGAGTCGTCCTGTGGTCTCTTTTTCACATTCTGTCTGGTGTTCCTTTGTTCTTATACTGAAAGCTCTTCGTGTTTCTCCAATGTAGATTTTCTTGCATGATTTACACAGAATTTCATATATGATGTTACATTTGTTGTGTGGTTCTATTTTGTCTTTTGGGTGAACTAGTAACTTGTCAGCAAGGTAAAACAATCACCCTTAGTAACTTTGTCAGATAAAAAGATTTGCTAATCATATATAAGAAAACGACAAAATGAGCATAATCAATCTGCTACGAAGGATAATACTGCTGCAACTTATATCTCTTTTTTCCGTTAGCCACTTGCAAGATAATACTGGAACATTGGAGCTCACTTTGTTTGCATATATGTGCATATTTTCCAGGGATGAGACGTCCTCTGAGCGGCTACAGACCGCTGAGCTCCAGGCCAAGCTGAGCTCCAGTGTTCAGGAGAAGCTGGCGGCTGAGGGAGACAGAGAGCGACTGGAGCTGGAGATACAGCACCTCAATAAGCAGCTCCAGTGGCATCAAGAGCAGCAATCCTTCACAAAGGAAGCACTTAGTAGCAGCCAGAAGCCTGAACTCCACGCAGCTCACGTAGAATCTAGACTCAGTCCAGCGGAGAAAATGAAAGATGAGAGCTTTGGTCAGGTAACTTGACTGGTGCCTTTGAGTTGATTTCAAAAAAAGGTTCATATCAGAAAACATCCTGTATAACTGTTGCTTATGAGTTGTTTAGATGTTTACAAAATTGGAGCAACAGGGTGTAAGAGAGGGATGCAACTGATCCTCTTCTTTAACCTGCTTGTACACGAAGGCCAACAGACATGGATTCTCCACTGCTATGGTCATATATGATTCGTACGTGTGTGCTGTGTTGTGATAAAAGCTTTCATGTTTGAAGGAGGAGCTGAATCGTCTGCAGATGAAGCTCGGGGAGGAGCGGCAGCTGGCCTCTCAGCACCAAATGGCCCTTCAGGCTCAGGTCAATGAAGCCCAGGCACGCATCAAGGTACTTTAGATCATAGCACATCCTGACATGTCTGAGGAGCCAAGCTGTTTCAAAATCTATTAATCACAGTCTCTTTTGAATGCAGTATTTTTGAGTTTCAGTTTACTAGTTATTAGCTTCCAATTTCTTTTTACTTTTGATGTTGCAGCAGCTGCAATAGACCTTTATTCTTTAGGTGATAGAGAATCTGATAGATAATTTGAAGAAGTAAGATCAATGAGCTGCCTGAAGTGGCAATAATGCAAAACTCAAACTTTTTTTTAGGTTCTTTTTCATTATCAAAGCCGATGATTAACTTAAAAGCTCCAAGGCTCCCTGTTTCAGTGTTTCATTTAACAGAATTTGACTCCTCATCAAATTATAGGACGCACATTGGACTGGTTTGATGATTCGTAACTGACACAAAAGTCACAGCTGGGGACACTCTGCTACCTGTATCCTTCTGTATTTGTTCCCTTTCAGCATAAACATTCCCACACTGACTTGTTTCCATCCTCAGTCCCAAGACTCAGTGCTGAGCCAGAAGGCAGAGGAGGCCAAACAGATGAAGCAGGACCTGCAGAGGGCCCAGAGCCTGTTTACCTCAGCAGAGAGAGAGCTGCGCTACGAGAAGGAGAAGAGCATGGACCTGAAGCGACACAATACTCTGCTGGACCAGGAAAAGCTCAAGGTTGGTATTTAACTGCAGCACACTGGGAATTTCCTGAATGCTTCTGACATTTATCACCTAATCATCATCTCAGTCACACTCTTAGTCATTGACTTCACTCTGAATGCTAATCACCATGACTAAATGTGAAACTCGAACATAAACTTCTACAGGAGACGCACACATTGTATATTTATTTAGTTGTTATATTGGTAGCATAGCCTTTGTTTTAGTGTTCATGCTTTGTGTTTCCTGTGTGCTTCCTTCAGCTTTGTGCAGAAGTGAAACAGGTACAAAACAAGCTGGTCCAGGTGGAGCAGAAAGTTCAGACTCAGGAGGCTGAATGTGAACGTCAGCAGCACAAAATCAGAGAGCTGGAGCTGGAGCTGGCACGCAGCTGCACAAACCGCAGCGCCACCACCAGTCTGCAGGAGGACCTACAGGCCGAGAGGACACGGCTCATTGCTGCTGACAAGAAGGTCAGTGCTGCAACACCTGGTGATCCCACGGGTGGATCAGTTCCACTATTTCTATGTTACAGTATTACAGATGAAGATCTGAAACTACAAGACCTGAAATCAACATGTTTCAGGGCTCGAGACTGCGACCAAGATGGTTGCATTTGCGACATTTTTTGAGAGTGTGCCGGTTAAGATTTCAAGTGGTTGCATTGTGGTAGTGACTGATGATCATTAAGCTGTATTAGAGCCGCTCTAACTGGCACAGACAGCTACTGTGATAACCACAGTGGTGGAAAGTAGGACTTTTATCTAACCTGGTGTTAATCTGAAACTCTGTTTTTAATCAGTGTATATTTGGCTTGTAATTACAACCTTTCCACATAGTTAGGTTGGTAACCTCAGAGCTGTCATACTGGTTGTCTGTGGTTGCCAATTTTAGGTTTACTAAAGCCAATTCATGCAAAGACCACCAGACTAAGCTGAAATTGTGATAAAGGCCTGAGATGATTTTACTTGACAGTTCCTGTTTTCTTGTTTGGAGTCTGTTTATAGTTCAAATAGTCAGGGAAACCTGCACTCTGAGTGAGCCCTTAATGGAATACGCTTTCTGTGAGCTGATTTGCCCTTGTGCCTTCAAAAAATGTGTATTCACCTGAATTTTCAACATGTAAAAGAAGCAGTTGCTTTTTAGCTTGTAAAGAAAGGGGTGTGATTTTTAGGTGTTTAAAGATGTCAGAACATTTGCTTTGCTTCCATTTGCATAACTCTTTTTTATTCTTATTTGCAGACACTATAGACTATTTCTACAGAAGATTTTCCAAAAAATCCTGTCCTGCTTTTGAAATGGATGGGAGGTCGAGTGCTCATGTTTGTTTTTGTCACCGAGTGAAGCCTGTGGCTCTGTTGTGATTGAAGGTGTTGGAGCTGCAGCAGCAGCTGAAGAGTGCACAGCACCAGCTGCGTGTGGAGGAAGCTCGGGCCGGCGAGAGCAGCCGCCTGGAGAGGGACAGCAGGGATCTGTCTGACACCCTGTCAGCCCTGAGAGCCCAGCAGCAGGAGGAGCACATCACCAGGTCACACAAACTGCAGGCCCGCTCACACTGCCCAATTTGTCTTGGTCCCTGTAGTAATAGTACAACAGTAATCAACAAGTTTCAAGTTCAGGGCACAGTTCTTCTCCAAATTAAAGTCACCTGCTGTTTCTGACCCCCCTGCATCATCTTGTCTTCCCTTCTTCTCTCAGGAAGCTGTTGGAGCAGCGTGAGGAGGAGCTGCAGCAGCTGGTGCGATCCCTGAGGCTGAAGGAGGCTTCACTGACCAGGGCGAACACAGAGCTCAGCCACCGTGTTCAGCAGCTGGAAACCCGTCTGTCCATCCTGGAAACTGAGCTCCGCAAAGCCAGAGAGGAGGTGAGGAAGGGTGTGCAACAGCTCATCAGATGTCATTGGTACCGCAAAGGTTTGGGTGCTTGAGGTGAAAATTACACATCATTTCAAAATAGTTGCTTAATTGTAAACAGCAGCTTAAATCCATTAGTAAGTTAGCAGTCTATATGTGGCTTTTCTCTGAGATTTTCTTGATGCGTTTTGAAAGGTTTTTTATTTCCAAAACCAATGTTTTCATCACACCTTCTCTGGCCAATAGTCAGTGCCATAACTCAGGACCAGAAGGAGAGACTAATCTTGTGTGGCCACCTGGAATCTCTGTTGATTGTGGATCTTCTGATGTGCCAATTTGAATACATGTGTGAAACATTTTACAATTTGTAGCTTCTTTGCTGCAACATCCACATTCACAGTGTTATCTATGGTTATGGCCACACCTTTGTGTTCGTAAGGAATTTGACTCCATTTGTTTTCTCGATAAACTCAAACAACCATGAGACCATGAGGCTGTATGTTTGTGCTTATAGCTTAAATCTAAAACACCACTGTTTGTCCTTTCTGTGTCCACTGTCACTTCATCTCAACTTCTAATCTTGAATTGTGTTGAGATTTTAATCAGTTGCTGCAATCCAGTAAATTCCTGCAACCTGTGTGATGTATCAGTGTACGCAGTCTTGGCAAACACACACACTGAAGGATATGGAGATATTCCTCTTCATCACAGGTGTGGTGTTCTTGGGGTTAAAGTCCTCAACTTTCTCTCCTCCCGTCTTCATCTGAAAAGTTGTTACAGCATAGCTTGAACACCAAGGCTTTCACATTTTTGCCCAGCTTCTTTTTGGACACCTTAGTCACAATCTCCGTCATCGGCAGCTCCAGCCTCTCTTTAAGTTTGGCAGCAGGCATGAAAAACGAATACAGCATGGACACTCCCTGAGAAAGCATTGTGATCTCCAACTTACGCTCATTTTTAAAGTAGTCCAGGAACTGTCGAAGTGTCATCTCTTCCCCACTGGCCTGCAGCCTGGTGACCTCAAAGCGATCCCACAGTGACCAATTGATTTCTTAGTACTTCTGTAGCAATGGCCTCAGAGAAAGCAAAGAAAGACCTTCTCACGTATTTTGGTGAGAAGTCCTTTTCTTTCTACATGTGAACAGCAGCAAACTTCTGAGCCTTAAGGTGCCCTTCTAGAAAAGTGCATCTTTTTTGTATAACAGCGACTTCGCCCATGGTAGTGTAAAACATGCTTAAATGTGAACGCTGACAGCTGTGTTCCAGCAGCTTCTAAAATATTGCAGTCACTCTTTGGTGATTTAAGGTGACTCTTGACCATCCTGATCAATTGTCCCTCAGCAGCAGGTCATAGTTTGTGTTTTCTTCCTGACTGTGGCAGTGACACAACTGTAGCATGAACTTTATACTCACAAATGATCGTTTACGCAGTTGAATTGTGGGATTTGTAGCTGATTTGAAATGGGTCCAAGTGACTCTCTTGACTTATTTAAGTCATTGATTTGCTTTTTCAGATTTGTGCTAAGCTCCTTAGACTTTCCAACTGTACCGTTTGTGGCTGAGTCTAATGACTAAATATGCCCTAATTAAATTGGCTCTGAGGAGTCACCAGCTGTAGTCAATCATAATTGTGACGAAGAAGGACAGGACCAGGCAAGCTTAACAGACAATTAAGCCATTAGCCAATCAGAGGCCACTCTGCTGCTCTGCAGAGGAGCCCTCTCTTTCTATGTTGGTGGAAGGTTCAGAAGAGAGTGTTTGTTTAATGTTCAGACATATATTTGGTGTGTTGGCTGTCACTTCTGTGTGCGTGCGTTTACAGGTAGGTTGAATATGCTTTTGTTTAGGTTGATGATGACCGTTGCAGTTGTATGTTTACATAGTTTTCCTTTGTTGCTGCAGATGGCCCGTTGAGCGACGTGATTTGATTTCTTTGGTTTGTTGCGTCACGGCAGTGTTGTGATACTGCATACTGATTATTTTCTTCTTTCTATTTATTTCTTGTTTATAGAACCACACATATATATAGAGATGCTGGTATATGTCTAACTTCTGTTACGAATAGAAGAGAAAAAGATAACACCTTGTCTTGCATTCTAACCTGATGAACCCTATTGACCGGTGAACATTTATACATTCTCTGAATCTCCAAAACAGTAATCACTCACGGGAAGTTAAAAGGCCTTGGAACTAAGAAAATTAGATTTACCCAACTTTTTACATCACCAAAACTGATATTTAACCTTGCTGAATGTAAGCAGATTTTGCCACTTTTCGACGCAGTCCTCTGGTTGTGTCTTGGGATGTTTGATTCTGAAACACTGGTAGTGGATCTGTGGGGTCCTGCTGGCTGTGGGCTGGGGCCTTCATGGCAGTTTATTGTCAGTAATTTAGAAAATGTTTAGTGCCATTGTAATGTTAGTGTAAATGTATGTATATTATGCATTCTCCAGGCTAAAGACAGCCAGAAGTCCAGCCACAGACTGCAGGAGGGGCTGGTGGCCTGTCAGCAGGAGAGTGAAAGACTGCAGGGGGAGCTGCAACAGGTTCTCCTCCAATGTGATGCGCATGTCAGGTAAGACATAAATAACACCAATATTTACACAGTGTGCAGTGTTATAAAATAAACAAGGCCATTAAGATTTTACTGATCACTTTTAAAGCTCGCCAGGGTCTCACCCCAAGCTGCTTTTATGATTTGTTGACCCCGTACGATCCTTCTCGCAGCCTCAGATCCTCAGGTGGATCCTTCTGGCCGTTCCAAAGTCGAGGCTTAAACCTAAAGGTGACCAAGCATTCTCCATCAGGACCTCGACTTTGGAACGACCTGCCTGAGGAGATGAGGTCTGTAGAGTCAGTAACTTCTTTTAAATTATTTCTGAAAACCCACTTTTACAAACTTGCTTTAATGTGAAGTTTACTTTTAACTTTAATTAGTTGTAGTGTTTTATTTTGTATTGTGTCCTGTTTATCTTAGATGTTCTTTCTGGTTTTATTTTACTTTTAGCTGCCTGGTTCTTTGGTGTGATGTCGTCTTCCTAATTTTTTAATTCTTTAACTTTTTGATTTCTATTTTTAACCCTCAATCTTGTTCTTTAATTTTCAAACTGTCTAGTTCACTTGTTTGTTATGATTGTTAATCTACCTAATTATTCATTTAATTTATTATCATTTTTACTATTCATTTTAATTGACTGCTCTGACTTGTCTCCTGTATGTTGTTTGATTGTGCATGTTGCATGTTTTAACTGTAAAGCACTTTGTGAACGCTGTTCTTAAAGGTGCTATATAAATAAGGTTATTTTAAAAAACATCCACAGTATAATCACTAATTAAGGAACATGTAGTTGTTGTTGTTTTTCCTCATGTTGATGTCTTCTGCTCCACCAACCAGGAAGTACAATGAAAAGCAGAGCCAGCACAAGACCAAGCTCCGTCAGGCCAAACAGCTGTTTCTAAAGGCGACGGCTCAGAGGGATTGCACCATCCAGAAACTGGAGAACGACCTGCTGCTGGCCTCCAGCCTCTCACACAAGGTCACTAACATGCTGTCTCGAGTCCATTCCCTTCTAAATATACCTCAAGAGGTGTTTGTGCTGGAAAAGTATGTTCTAATCTCTTAGTTTTCTGTATTTCTTCCCACTTGTCTTCTCCCTGTTGGCTTTTAGGAGAAGGAGAGGATTCATACGGTGATGGAGGAAAATGAGAAGCTTTTGGAAGAGAAGAGGGAACTGTTGCATAAAATAAGCGAGGCAGAGGAAATGGGCAGTAAAGGCATGAGGACCGCCTCGACAGTCCAACACAGGTATTGGAATAATCCACTGTTTACACACATGTACCTGCTGAATGCACAACTGTGATTTTCTTCAAGTTTAGCTGCTGTATTTAATGAATACTATTATAAACGTAAAACCATCCTCATGGGGTTTGATCTACGTTTGCCTCATAACTGCACCACAAGACAACAATGTGTCTGTTGTCAGCCTAAATTGTCATTACAGTAAATATCATGTCTCTACACATGATTTAGGACATAAAGGACACGGCGGGTATGGGTCAATCTATAATTGAGGGACTTTTGAAGTCCATGGGATATATCTTGCATACATTTTTATTAAAAGTAAAACTAACGTTTTTCATGTTCATTATGATCATGTCTTTACAAATCCCATAATTATTTATTATGGAAACAATCGCTTATTAATAAAAAAATACTGGATTTCACTAAATGTCAACTATGATACAAAAAGTCCCGCAATTATACGTTGACCCATCCAGAATGACTTGAAAATGATCCATAATTGCTGAAAATTTGTCCAGAATGGCATGAAATTTTTCCTAAGTGACTTGAAAATTATCCCAGAGACACAAAACTGACCGAAAATGACGAGAAATGATCCAAGATGACACAAAAATTGCTGAAAATGACAAGAAAATTGTCCAAAATGACTCAAAAATTGTCTAGGTCAATATATAATTGAGGGACTTTTGAGGTCCATGGGATATATCTTTCATTTTGATCATGTCTTTACAAATTCCTTAATTATTTATTATGGAAACAATCATTAATAAATAATAACTGAATATCACTTAAAAGTCGACTAAATAATCATCAGAATTTAATAACCACCTTCTAATTAGCTCATCAATAATAAAATGAGCTGATTCAGAAATAGTTTTGATTGTGTTCTTTTTATTAAGTTGAGATAATCATGACAGATATTTCTTTTTTGGCAATATATCAACTTTTATATGGAAAATAACAAATTGTATCTGTGTGCGAGAAATCACTTTCCACTAGGTTACCCATTACAAAAATACCTCTGAAGGAAGTGTGTTAATTCCAGATCACATGACCTGCTCCACATGATGTCATTTCCTCCTGAAGAAAAGACTGGCCAGACTCCAAGGCTTTCTGAGTTATTTAATATAAAGTAGTCAACAGGTTTACTACAATATCTTTAGAAATAACTTCAATTTCAATATTACTCAATAATATTTAGAAGAATCTTTCTGTAAAAATGCCATGTGGTGTTTGGTTACAGGCGGTCATGTTGATTTTAGGCCTGAAAACAGCACAAATGTCAACTATGATACAAAAAATCCCGCAATTATATCCTGACCTGTCAACTGTTTTAAATTTGTGAGTGAGTCTGAACATGAATCTGTTCAAGGGTCAACGTGTTAGAGGTGGAAAACAGACAACTGCAGGACCGAACTCTGAAGCTCTCCAATCAAGTCAGTTCCTTAGAGCGCGCCTTGAGGAACGTCCAGTCGTTCTACAGCCTGGAGGTAGCACCAAACACATCTCTAAGAGGAGTCACTTAACTTCATGTAAAGCTGCTCACATGTCTTTGGTTTTACTGTGATAAAAAATCTCAATGTGTTGATGATAAATGGCTCAAATGTCCAACAGAATGCCAAAAAAGTGCTGCCCTCTGACAGTCGCTCGGTCGGCGTCCTCCATACGTCTGCGCTAAGGTACAGCAGCTTTAAAGTTGAATTAATGTGTTGGCGGATGTTTGTAATTTGTAATAATCAGTGGTTTGTCGTATCACCAGTCTGACAGCAGGCTCCTGTGACCCGCTGGATATCTTGGACGCAATCTGCCGTGCGAAGGGCGACCGTGTGGCGGGGGACGGCACCCGGGCGTCTTTCTCCACACACCAGCCACCAGAGCAGGGATACCTGAACCTCACTTCACCGCTGCTTCCTCCAGCCTCCACCACAGGCACAGAGGACAGCTCTAATACCACTGAGCAGGTATGAGGAGGCTCTGTTTGAAACACCTAGAGAAGATCAGTGCTGCAAGTATTAAGTAGCACTAAAGCAGCCACCGTTTCAGACAGAAATCTGAATAAAATAATGAAAGAATATGTAGAATGCAAATAAAAACAGTAATAATGAAAGGGAGCTTCCACTCCAGTTCTGCTCAGGGTAACAGTATTGTGATCCAAGTCCAAACAGAGTGAAAAGAAAAAGCCTGTGTGAGTGTCAATCATTCTTTATTACATATTTTTAAGAAAATAGGACGTAATGGGAGATTTGAAGCCAAACACGTGGTACAATCTTGTGTTACCTGCTGAGGGACTCGGCCAGTTGTTTGCATCAGCAGCAAAGCAGATCAGAACGATTGAAAGCCTCGTATTGACTCATGGGAACGACTGTTATGGTGTTTATATATACATACATGGAAAAAATGATTAGACCACCTTTGTTTTCTTCAATTTCTTGTTCATTTTAACGCCTGGTACCACTAAAGTTAAGTTTGTTTGGACAAATACAACGATAACAGCAAAAATAGCTCATAAAAATTTAATTTCAGAGCTGATATCAGACATTTTCCATGGTTTTCTTGATAATAACCAAAATCACTTCAGTTCTTCCATCAGTATCTATGGCATTGTTCTTCCAAAAACAGCTTTCAGGATTCCATGGTTTCTTTTGTCTGTTTTAGTCACATGATCCACACAGGAGTTCGTACTGATTCATAACCATTGTTTCTGATGACTGCAGTCATGCATCTTGGCGTTATGTGAGAGCTGACAACTTCTGAATTGTGCTACAGCTTGAATGTCAGCAGGAAACCACTCTAGACCTTTGCATGTGTTGCTGATGACATGAAATGTCCTCTTATAGGCCCTGGAATACAATGAAGCTGAAGCAGGTCAGATTGGACATGAAGTATTATGGAATCAGCTCCATTTTTTTTCGTGATCCTTGTATTCTACAGGTAATGTACCTTTAGTGGTACCAGGCATTAAAATGAACAAGACATTGAAGAAAACAAGGGTGGTCTAATCATTTTTTCCATGACTGTATATCTATATATATAAAGCTGCAGGATAATACGATGCACTTCACGCTAGTGCAGTGAATGTCAGAAACACATTTCGTGAGGAATATTTGTACGAGACTTTATAAACTAAGCACTTTATATTAAATTTTACTTGTGTTTACATTTTGGAAAACTGTAGCAGTGGAATGCAATAGTGGGATATTATTGGATTCCTTTTTTACCCTGTTAAATTCAACGTTGGCAGCGTTTGGATGCCTAAAAATGCCTACGGTGTTGTATATTTATGGTTTTACTGTGTCAAAAAGTCTTCAAGCATGTCAGTGTTTTTACTAAGTTACATATTCATACTGACATCCTATATAACATGGATCATTTTGTGCAGACTGTGTGGTGTATCGCTGGTAAACATGGGGCTCCACTTCAAAATAGGTCACAATTATAGCTTGATAGATGCAGCCATTCCAGTATTTGCAATGTGCACCTTTAGTTTTAGTAAAAAAAATCCAGAGAAACCACAGAATTTCACGTTTTTGGCCTATTTTGAATTTCTAGTCAACCTCATAGCTTTCTTCCAGGGACTCAGAAACTAATTCTACTTTAGCCACATGTGTACTTTGTTCATGGCATTAAATATTATTTTGTACCATCATAGTTCTATACAGTGGGAGCGTTTGTCTTCAATGTGCCTGAGATGATGAAGTGTTTAACTTTATCTTGCTGCTGCGTGAACACGTCTAATAACAAAAGCCTTTTTGAGAAAGACACAAAAACCGAGGTGAACTCGATAAGAAACTTTTGTTGTATTTGTACGGATCCATTTTATAAAAGCAAAACTATTTTTTTTTAATAAATAAAAGCTGATAAATAACAAATACAATGCTTGTTTTTGCATATTTTTTTTTCTGCTACAAATGGAGAAATGCGTGATTAATTTATAACAGTCTGTTTATTAAACAAGGTAAAGATACAAAGCTTTTTTTTCCTTTTTTAAACATTGATAACCTTAGTTCATCTTCTCAGTCTTGGCTGTGCATATTTAGTTGTCTAGAAACTGTATATGAAACCACAATGCAAGACAGGAAAAAGTGTAATAAATCTACGCAATATCTTTTCATAGAGAACATGGGTTAAACAGTTATACAGATTACAGCTCAGGAACTCCATGCGGAAGGAAAAAAAATAAAAATGTTTACACGACTGAATACTGCAGAACACAATACAGAGTAATGGAAATGGGATGATAAAACAGTTAAGGCTTACATGTAAATAACTGATATAAAACATGAATATTAATAACATACAGGTCGACTAAAATAATTACAGTAAGTCCATACATAAACTTTTACAAAACCCAAACAGAACATGTTTATGAAAACTTAAAAATAAGTACTATAAATGAGTAACATGTTTTACAGTATAGCAACATGTACATTTTCCCATTGTCTCAAAAGAGAGAGTAAGTTGAAGAGGCAGGGTCTGTTGTTGGCGTAAATGTCTGTTTTCAGGCCAGTGGCTTGAGTAATAAGTTTTTAATTCTTTTGAAAACATACTATATACTGTATATGTATTTTACATTATTCTCAGTTCCATCTCAAACGTAACGTCTAGCCGTAGCACCTTTTCTGAAGTGCCCTGAAGAATACAGGGTACCCTATTAGTACCATTCAGAGGTTACAGTTACAGTAAAAATACAACAAACAATACTGTGTACAATGAAAAGAATACTAAAGGAGAAAAAAAAAACGGAAAAGATTCACCTCTGCATCAACTCAGAATATAGGCCTACTGAATATGACTCATACTGCAGTTTCTTCCAAATGGGTAAAGCTTATTAAAGATTCAAAAAAATCTTAACTGGGTTAGAATAGCTGTACAATAACTTCACATTTTGGTCCGATGGTTAGGTTTAAAATTTACCACTCAAGTAAAATTTTATTTCAGCTCAAGTGTTTTTAAAAAGAGGGCTGAGTAGAGTAGAGAGGAGCTGGCACTGATACATGTGCAACATGTTCAACATAGACTTCTAATTCTTAGAAAACAACAGTAAAAGCTGAACTGAAATAGTGAAAGCAGACACACACTATTACAAGATTTTGCTTTTTCTTTAAACCTCCTCATATATGGCACTAACTACCAGGACGAGAGAAGAACTGAAAACGAGCAGTGTTTCTGCGATCATACGTCATGATTGTAAAGGTGCCGCGAAAAGGTGAACATCAAATATGGCGTGAAAGGTTTTGGAAATTAAAAAAGAAACAAACATTCATCTTTCTTCCCTTCCATGTAGCTCTGTTTTTAGCCTCCTCGATACAATAATACAAGTTCTTAATACAATCATGAAATTTTTCAATTGTCATCTACCGATTGCCTCACTTCAAATTTAGATGACCCTGTACTTGCACAAAAACGTGAGTAAAAACAAAGAAAGTAACAGAAAAGACTGTTATTTGTACACAGTCAGTGCTCTTAGCTGCCACAAGTAATGCCCTTTGGCATTTTCCATCCATCAAGATTGAAACAATTTGAGCCAAAACCACAAGGCCTAAAAGTGCTTTAAGATTATCTTTGGATGTCTCCAGAATACACCCAGCAAACATTTATTTTTTTTCACTTTCTCATTGCTTTATAAGGGCAAACATCATCTGGCACATTTTGGAAACCCATTTCATGGAAGAGGAAAAGACAAAAAAATAAGTAAATCATTTCTAACGGCCAATGCATCCGGCGGTTTACATGACGCTTACGAAAGTGCTTATTAAATCTGACGCAAGACATTCTTTGCCGCTCGATCCCCTGGACAACATCTCGCTGTGTTGTTACATTCACAAAAAAAAATTACGCTGTGCTCATTTTTGACAGACGGCCCGTGTCGAGACGGATGGAGGCAGTCTGATTTACTGAATCTAACACTGAATGCTCATGTCAGCTGTCATAATGCTAATGTAAGCCTTATGTAGATGGCCGTGGGTGCAGGGCCTCACAAGCTCCAGCCGAACGCACACTCCCAACTTTAGCCGCTGAGCGTCCAGGAGGCTCAGATGAGGGAGATGCGTATGGGGATGTTGGGGGACTCGGTCCTCTGGGGCGACTGGTGGCTCACTAGGTGCTCCACCACCGTGTGTTTGGACATGTGCTTCATAAGGTAGGTCTCCTGAAACACACCAACAGAAATGAACGTACTGCCAATAAACAGCAGAGTGAACAACAGACTATATCGGCGATCACAGTTGGACGTTTCATGTCTAGACTGGATTCATAATTCATTTAATGTTATCTTCATTGAAAAAAATGCTTTTCTTTCAAAAATAAGGACATGTCTAAGAGGCCCCAAACTTTTGAACGGTAGAGTACATGAATTAAAGTTGCTATATTTTAGTTGCTCTAAAGGAGTCAAAGTTGCTCCACATTAGTAAGAGTTGCTCTAAAATGAGTTAAAGTTGCTCTATATTAGTTAAAGTTGATATTATTAGTAAACGTTGCTCTAAAATTAAAGTTGCTCCATATTAGTTAAAGTTGTTCCATATTAAAGTTGCTCTAAAATGAGTTAAAGTTGCTTTCTATTAGTTAAAGTTGCTCTAAAATGAGTTAAAGTTTCTGCATATTAGTTAGAGTTGCTCTATATTAGTTAAAGTTGCTCCATATTAAAGTTGCTCTATATTAGTTAAAGTTGCTCTAAAATGAGTTAAAGTTGCTCTAAAGGAGTTAAAGTTGCTCTGTATTAGGTAAGGTTGCTCCATATTAGTTAAAGTTGCTCTATATTAAAGTTGTTCCACATTAAAGTTGCTCTATATTAGTTAAAGTTGCTCCATATTAGCTAAATTCGATACTATTAAAGTTGCTCTAAGGTGAGTTAAAGTTGCTCTATATTAAAGTTGATATTTGTTAAAGTTGCTCTAAAATGAGTTTAAGTTGCTGTATATTAGTTAAAGTTGCTCCATATTCATAAAAGTACACGTTAACATTTTAGTTTACCTGGAAAACAACCGGTTTTACAAGTCAAAGATCATTAAATCACCTTCTACAGGTGTGTCAATATGAGAATTAAACTCTACTAAGTCTATAAAACAAAACTTCTTTTCTGTCTGTCTGCCATGGAAACAGAGTGTGTTGACTTGTTAAATATCACAAACAGGAAACACGACTTCTAGTCCAAGGAAGACAGAATATTATCAAATGCCATCATCTTATCAGCTGCATGTAAAGTCTCTCTGTAGGCTCACTGGGAAAATCTGTGACATTCTCAGACAGCGAAGAGAAAAGTTGTGGTTTACTCACGGAGGTGTATGCCCGGCCACACATGCTACAGCAGTAGGCCTTAGCGTTTTTGATGGCATGCGCTGACAAGTGGATCTGCAATGATGCAGAGTCTGAGTAGGCACGGTAGCAGTTAGGACATTTATACGGCTTGTCTTTATTGTGCTGCCTCTGGTGAGACTGTCGGGGAAGAGACAAAAAGTTGTCAGAGCGTTGAGTTGAATGTTTGTACAGTCGATTCCAGTGATTAATCTCTTAACCCTCCTGTTGTCCTCATTTACGGGCACCAAAAAATATTGGTTCCTTGTCTGAAAAAAATCCAAAAATTCAAAAAAATTCCCCAAATTTCTAAAAAATCTCCAAAACCTTCAGGAAGAAAATCCCAATAATTCCTTAAAAGTTTCCCTTAAAAGTTTTTTTTTTTTTTTTTAATCCCCCTAATTTTGGCAAGAAAATTCTTGTAAATATTTTCAAAAAATTTGTAAAAAACTTCCCAAAAAATCCTAAAAATATCTAAAGTGATTCCATATATATCAGTAAAACTTCTAATATTTTCTTTAAGAACATTCAGGAAAAAAATCAACCAAAATCCAGCGAAATTCGCTGGATTTTGGTTGATTTTTTTTTCTGAATGTTCTTAAGAAACATTTTTAACATTTCTTTTATACACCAAAAAATGTTCAAAGATTTCCCAAAAATGTTGAAAATGTGAACATCAGAAGTTTCACCATGAAATTTTTTTTTTTCTCCCACATTTTCGAACTTTAAAATGGGTCAATTTTGACCCGCAGGACGACACGAGGGTTAAAGGTGGAACTGCATCATTTAATAGCAGTTTTTACAGACCTGGAGGTTAGACAGCTGGGTAAAAGCCTTTTCACATCCAGGGTGAGCACATTTATAAGGCCTATCGCCAGTGTGGATTCTGTGGCAAAAGATGCAGATTAAAAAAAAAAGGTTAAATGGCAAAGATGACTCAGATTTATTCATTTATGGTGCTGCAAAGCTCTAAATATAGTCAAGATCAGATTTTATCAATCTATAAACCCTAATTTCTCACAATCGGTATGTTTTTGTTGAAAAGAGAAACTCAGGTAAAATTAAAGAAGGGAAAATGTGATCAAAGTCGTAAAATAAAGGCATGTTACTGGGAAATTCTCCAAGCATAAACATGTCTTTCCATACATGGAAATATGAGCCTGATTCCAATATATGCATGAGAATTTAAGGATTTTAATGCAAGTCAAACTGAACTGGCTTTTACATGAAGAGTCAAAATAATCTATTTACTGTCAAGTAATTTAGCAATCAGACGTTTGAATTTTCTTCTGTTTTCTGTATCATGTTACTGGAAAATAAGCTGTAAATGTAAGTAATCTGTAATCAGTGACAGTGAGACTTCAGATATAATATCTATAAAGTAATGGTAGAGCATTAGCTCTATATTGGCTTTCTTTTTTTTTCCCCTTCCTCCACCCACCTGGTATGCTGCTGCAGGTGTGACAGCTGCCGAAAGGAGTTCTCGCAGTAGGAGCAGTGGTAGGGTTTGATGCCCAGGTGGATGCGCAGGTGCTGGGACAGGTAGGAGGCGTTGGCGAACGTCTTGGAGCAGTGGGGACACTTGTGTGGTTTGGCCTCTGTGTGGGACTTGGAATGGATCTGCATCTCTGACTTGGTTAGGAAGGTGAGCGGGCACACTTTGCATCTTGGTGACGACAAAAAGGAACAGAAAAATGCAGAAAATGATCAGATCAGACAAGTATTAGTTTGCATAGAAGTAGAGCATAATAACGTTATCTGTTAATCCGATAGTAAGGCCACTTCAGTCATTTTCATTAAAAATTAAGCAAATCATCATCAAGTTTGAATCACATTCTAGATCCAAATTAACAGAAGCACCGATGCCCAACCAAAGTCAGATTGTAGTTTAATTCTACATTCATTTGGGTATTAATTTTGTGCCCAATTAGTTTCAGAAATTCCTACAAACTTCACAAATGAAAGCTGAATCTTGCAAGCTCTAATTTAATTTTTTAAAAAAACTTTATGGTGACAAACAGCTACTGAGAGTTGAAAAAGTATGGCAGCAGGAAGTCAGACCTTTAAGAAAATGTCATTTGCTGACTCTGAAAACTCCTGATCCAAAAAAACTGAACCAGAATGAGAAAAACAAGAACTTCTCCGTGTTTTTCCAGATGATGATAGGATACTATTGACAGTCCAGTGATGAAGCTTAGAGGAAAATTCCATAAAATAGAAATGTTCCTTTATGTTTTATGCCTGTTTTGTTCTTTTTTCCATTCCCCATCCACTAGTTCTGAATAAAAGGGTGCCGTTATATCTCTTCATCTGGGACTAAACTCTATAAAAATGCTGCTCATCGTCTGAGTTTAGTCGTCAAACTTTCCTCTCACTGAGCTTCCATCGATTCAGGATAAAGATGTTCTTATTAAAGCCTCAGTGAGGAGCACGTCTCAGTAATGTACACTTGTAACCAAACATGTCTCAAGCAAATAGCTATTGATTCTGTGCTGACCATAATTAAATCTGTGAATCGGCTTTGCAACATCAGCACTAAATCAAATCTCCTCTCCTCGGGGATGCAGCAGGAGCTTTAAAACAGGGGTGTTAAACATGCGGCCCGTGGGCCAAAACCGGCCCTCCAGAGGGTCCAATCCGGCCCTCAAAGTGTAAAAATTACAGAGAAGACATTAACTGCAGATTGTAAATTAGTAAAACTATAAATTTAAAATCATTTCTAGACCATGACAAGTTGTTTTGATCATAAAGTAAAATGCTAGATTGTTCTTTGTTCTTTTGTCATTTTGTATCTTGTTTTTGTTATATTTTCTTTTTTTGTTTGTCTAACTTTTGTCGTTTGTCTCATGTTTTTGTCGTTTTGTTTCTCGTTTCTATCAATTTTTTGTCGCATTGTAACTTTTTTGTTTTGTTTTGTTTCGTGTCGTTTGTCTCATTTTTTGTCATTTTGTCTCTTATTTTTGTAATATTTTATCTTGCTTTTGTTGTTTATAATCTGACTTGTTGTTCATCTCATGTTTTTGTTGTTTAGTTTTTTTTGTCCCACTTGTGTTGTCATTTTGTGTTTTGCTTTATTTGTTGTTTTGTGTATCGTTTTAGTCATTTTGTGTTTGTCTCGCTTGTTTCGTTCGTCTACTTTTTTGTCGTTTTGTTTCTCGCTTTTGTCATTTTTGATCTCGTTTGTGTCATTTGTGTAATGTTTGTCTTATTTTTGTTGTTTGTGCATTTTTTGATGCTTTGTAACTTTTTTGTCTCATTTTGTTTTGTTTGTTCCATATTTTGTCGCATTTTTGTAATATTCTGTCTTGTTTTTCTTGCTTTTTGTCTTTTTTTGTCTGACTTGTCATTTTGATCATAAAGTATAATACTGTATCATTCAATCCCAAATCCCTGTGACTAAATGTTGTGTTCCTTTGTAGACACTGTGTGATCTGGAAGTTGTAATGTGTAAATTATAAACTGAGGCATAATATTGTTGAAATTGAACTTATTTTCTTCAGAAATTTCAGGTTATTCATAATGTTTTGTAATAAGATAATCCCTAAAATGTGAACATTTTTGCACTAAAACAAAGGAAAAATTTGGAGTTGTGGTTATTTATAGGTTATTTATATGTTATAACTTTACTGGTCCGGCCCACTTGAGATCAAATTGGGCTGAATGTAGCCCCTGAACTAAAATGAGTTTGACAGTCCTGCTTTAAAACAGCAGCAGCAGGTTCCTGTGTCCAACCTGTAGGTTTTGCCCTCTTTGGGTGCAACAGTGACGCAGCCTTGGTCGGCCAGGATGGGGTAGGGCACCACCAGCAGGGGACCAGACGTGTTTTCAGCTTTGATCTTCTTTCTGCCCCGAGGTGCTTTTGGTGGGGGGCCCAGCAGTCCTGCCAGGCCTCCAGCCTTCATGTGGTCCATGCCGGGGCCGCTGGCCAGCCCCGAGATGATGTTGACCGAGGGGGCGCCGCCCAGCCGGTTCTGGCTGCTGGAGGTGGGAGTCGTGGGGGTCAGAGCCTCTGAGGTGCTGTGGCCGTCGGGTCGAGATGAGGGAGCCAGACCTGCGGAGGTGGGAACCAGAACTACATCAGTTTTTACCCCAGAACCATTGCTCTTTTTTTTAATTCTTTATTTCACCAGGTAAGATCAGCTGAGAACAAATTCTCATTTAGGACGAAGACCTGGCAACAGGCCCCAGCAGGAAGAATGAGAACAAATAAATGATACATAAACAAGAACAGGGTTTCTGCAGGGCATTAAAAAGCATTAATAATCATTAAATTGATTTTGCTGAAATTAAGGCCTTAAATGGCATTAAAAATCATTAAATTTGATTCTCAGTGGCATTAAAAATTCTTTCTGCAGTTTTCAAGAAAAGTATTTGACAATAATAATATAATAATATATAATTATAGACTGTGATTCGTCAGATATGTGCCGTGCTGGCCGCTGTATCTCGCAATGGGAAATCCTTAACAAATCCGTGGATCCAGACTATAAGCTGCATCACTGCCAAAATCTAATCACTTGGTCCTTGTGTCATTTCTGACCTTCCCTGAAAATTTGATCCAAATCCGTTAGTATGTTTTTGAGTAATGTTACAGACAGACAGACAGATTCACAGACAAATGTATGCCGATCGTCACATAACTCCACTGCGTTCCTTGGTGGAGTAAAAAGGATGCACAAGTGTGTAAATAGAGATTAAAAACAGCCTAAATTACTGCCAGCATGTGCAGCGGTCAGCTAGGGTCTGCTGCAGCTTCTGCTTAAACATGTAAAGTGATGGAAGAGATGACAGTTTGAGAGATTTTTGGAGGGAATTCCAATCGACTGCTGAAGCAAAGTGAAAGGAATTCCAGCCAAAGAGTGTGAACCTCAGGGATAGAGTGTGAGGAGATCACTGGACCTCAGGTGGTAGCTGTTATGGGAGGGGTGTAGGAGGTGGGAGAGGTACTGAGGTGTCTTCCCTGATAGGGTCTGGTAGATGATAAAAGCCAGCGCTGGAGTCACCTGGTGGAAGGGAGGGCCAACCCACCAGTTAGTAAAGGTCACAGTGGTGGGTGGAGGAAGGTGCACCAGTAGCAAGAACAGCAAGGACATCAAGCCTGTTTGGGGCACACTTAGGGGGTATTTTATAGACAACATTACCATAGTTAAACATGGGAAGGATGGTCGTCTTCACCAGAGAGTATGGAAAGGAGGCCTTATTACAGTAAAGGAACCCCAGTCTGGTGTTCAGTGTTTCTACACTAAACACTGATGATTTTACATTTAAAATATACACCACCGTTCAAAAGTTTGGGGCTCCCAGACAATTACATGTTTTCCATGAAAACTCCCACTTTTATTCATGTGCTAACATAACTGCACAAGGGTTTTCTAATCATCAATGAGCCTTTCAACACCATTAGCTAACACAATGTAGCATTAGAACACAGGAGTGATGGTTGCTGGAAATGTTCCTCTGTACCTCTATGGAGATATTCCATTAAAAATCAGCTGTTTCCAGCTACAATAGTCATTTACCACATTAACAATGTCTACACTGGATTTATCATTCATTTCATGTTATCTTCATCGAAAAAAAACTGCTTTTCTTTCAAAAATAAGGACATTTCTAAGTGAACAGAAACTTTTGAACGGTAGTGTACTTTTTGTGCAACATCTTTTTCGTGCAGTTTTAAGGGAACGATGCAAACTGGGAATGTATTGTGTGTGTGTGTGGTTCACTTATAGAGTCTTAATGATGATTATTACTATTTATTCATTTAAATGCTATTTATGAGCTCTTTCCACTGCTCTTTTGCACAGATGAGGACTACACTTTTAATTTCAACAAAGACACGTTGATATTTTTACACTACAACCCTCACACATAAGAGAACACCCCAACAGTGTTTTTTTCATACATATTTCTTAGTTTTATTCTTTTCCGTGTAGAATTCCTACTAATATAAGCAGTTAGCTTCCATTCGTTTCCATATAATGTTGTAAAACAACTCTTGAAACTGGCATGAGCCGTGAAATCTGTTACAGCGAACGGACACCCTCAAAAAAGCTTGTGAATAACAGAGACTTCTGAGGTAATCTTAGCGACAGAAAAAGCTGTGTGAAGAATTTAAAAAACTAGGTAGAGAAGGAGAGAAGTTAAACCTTCGCTTACAGTCTCATCTCAGCACACTTTTGCTGAAGCAAAGTTAAGTGTTGCACTTTCCAAAGTTGCAGAAATCATCATCAGACTCCCCTTTTCCTCATAAACTCGGACACCAGAAAGGTGTTTTCCCATCTGACTTCTACTAAAGCACGTAGCCCTGTCACATGCTGAAATTGCAGTACAGGAGTGTTTAGAAGTAGCTGTGTTCATGACTGTACCGTTAACGTGTGGGCGATATTTTTTCTTTATTCCTGTCACATTTCTACTCACTGTGGGCTCATTTTCCCTCCAATATAAACTCCTGCACCTCCTCAGAAACAGAACAACCACGACTAGAAGCAGATGGAACTCAAAAATGTTGTCTTTTGAGCAGCAAAATTCAGTTATAATGCCACACTAAAAGCTGAATTTCTTCACAAATTCACAAATTATTCACACTGCAAACTTTTTAAAAAGCTGGACTCAACATGTACAACATTTCTTTAAGTGATTCAAGTATTACTGGAATAAAAAAAAATGAAAAAAAAAACAGGGACTGTTATTATTAGAAATCTACTACTTACATTTTTAATTTGTTTCCATACTTTCTACTTGCACAATCATAGCCTGAGTCACTTGTGACTTCTTGGTTTTGCCACGAAGAGCAGAACTTTAGGTTTTTTACAGAATCCCAGCCGCAGCAAATTCTACATTTTTAGCAAATTTGTAAACGAGACACTTAAAATATAGTGGTTTTTCTAACAAATCTCTTGTTTCTAAGCTTAGATTTTAGTATGTTTTCCAAAAGACAGATGAGTAGTTCAAGGACCTCTGAAAAGTTATACATTTGATTCTTTCAGTTTTCTTTGTAGCTCTGATAAACGGTGTAATTTTGGCATTTTATTTTAAAGATAACATGCCTTTAAACACCCTGAGGCAGGTTTTGGGATGTAGACTTTAAATGATACTGCTACTGTCCATTTAAACGACACTAGAGGCTGATTGTTTTGCTGTTTTTTCCCCACAGCAGCAGACTGAATGACTGCAGTACCTGAGCGATGGTTGACCCGGCCTGGCTGCTCACCGAGCTGTCTCATGTGCCAGTCTTCCCACAATCCTTTGGCCTTCACTGCTGACTTGTCGTCCATGTTTCCATCTAGAATTTATGAGGTGACGACATTCCAATCAGTACATCAAAATAACCAGGCATGTGGAAGAATTTACAACGCTGGAGCTCTAAAATACGTATTAGTTCGATAGCTGATAAATTTCACTTTAGAGATGTACTCTTAATGAAACAGCTTCTCAATCCATCATCACCTTAAGTTCTCTATACTCAAGCAGCAGCATTACACGAATTTTTTCCAAGGAAAACACAGTCTAAAAATCCAAAGATGTTCTTGATTTAAAAAGAAAATATCTGAAGAAATCTCCAGGCAGTAGAATGAGAACCTCTGCACACTTAGCTCCCAAGAAATGATTCAGAATTGAATTCAACTTTTGTCAAAAATTTCTGACTTATGGAGTGCAGGACTACTTCCATCCATCCATCCATCATCTATACACTGCTTAATCCTCATTAGGGTCGTGGGGGGTTGGAGTCTATCCCAGCTGATTTATCCCAAGCTGGAAGTCACCAGTCTTTCTCAAGGCTACATATAGAAACAATCACACTCACACCTACGGACAATTTAGAAGCACCAATTAACCTCAGCATGTTTTTGGACTGTGGGAGGAAGCTGGAGAACCTGGAGAAAACCCACACATGTACAGGGAGAACATGCAAACTCCATGCAGAAAGATCTCAGACCCAGGCCGGGATATGACCTGGTATTTTCTAGCTGCAAGGTGACGGTGCTAACCACCGATCCACTGTGCAGCCTGCAGTAGTTTCAGCATTTTCCATTATGGCTTTCCAATTTTCCTGCACCTACACAATCAATTTATAACATAATTTATAAACCACTTTCCCAAAATGTCCATGAACTCAATGCCAGCATCAGGGTCAATATATAACTGCAGGACTTTTTGTATCATAGTTGACATTTTTGCTGTTTTCAGACCTAAAATCAACATGGTTGCTTATAACCAAACACCACATGGCATTTTTACAGAAAGATTCTTCTAAATATTATATATACAACTGAGTAAAATTGAAATTGAAGTTATTTCTAAAGATATTGTAGTAAACCTGTTGACTACTTTATATTAAATAAGTCAGAAAGCCTTGGAGTCTGGCCAGTCTTTTCTTCAGGAGGAAATGACATCATGTGGAGCAGGTCATGTGATCTGGAATTAACACACTTCCTGGAGAGGTGTTTTTGTAATGAGAAACTTAGTGGAAAGTGATTTCTGGTACACAGATACAATTTGTTATTTTCCATATAAAATTTGATATTTTGCCAAAAAATAAATATCTTTCATGATTATCTCAACTTAATAAAAAGAAGTTTAGCTAATTAGAAGGTGGCTGTTATTAAATTGGGACGGTTATTTAGTTGACATTTTAGTGATATCCAGTCATTTTTTATTAATAAATGATTGTTTCCATAATAAAAAAATGTGGAATTTGTAAAGACATGATCATAATGAACATAAAAACTTTTTTTTTTTTTTTTTTTTTTTTTACTTTTAATAAAAATGGATGCAAGATATATCCCATGGACTTCAAAAGTCCCCCAGTTATAGACTGACCCCTCAGTATTTGATGCTACAGTGTTGCGGTCCAGTGCTGGAACTACAAACGAATTAAAGCTGTACCTGGTCCAGAACTGGAGGCGGGCCGGGCGTGCAGTGCGATGTCGGGCTGTCCGGAGCCCTGGGGCTGCGGGTGGTGACCCGGCACCTGCTGAGGCTGAGGCTTCGGCACCGGCATGCCGTGCTGAGCGCCGCCGTCCGGGGTGGAGGTGGGCACCAGCAGAGGCTGCTGAGAGGGGGTGGAGGTAGGCGGCAGGTGCAGGGGTCGAATCTTCTCAGCCATCAGTTGCTCCTTGATCTTGTTAATGAGGACCAGGTTATCCAGCTGAAAGGGTTAACGGGTCATGCTCAACAGACAACAGCCACCGTGTGTGAATGTCGTTCACGCCACCAAAAAGAAACACACTGCGGGACAGAAAACACTGACCAGCACACAGTACGGCTTTAACGTTTGTTCACAGTGAACTGTGGTTCTCAGGCAGAGTTTGGAGCTGAATGGCTGAAAAGACATTCACACATGGAAACAAATGGCAATGATGGGTGGAAATGTCACAGTAATTACATGTTGTGAGTGGACTTACCTGGCCTGGCATGGAGGGGGGCGGCGGCCAGAAATACGGGTTGTTAAATCGAGGCTCTGCCATCCTGAAGTAAATGACATTTGTTTTAGTCACGTTTAAAAGTTACACCTAATGAGCTGTTGTATTTCTACAGATGTGTCAGTCTAGCGTTGGTTTAAAAATGCTTCAATGTTTAACCTTTAAGTACTTTAAGTTTAATCACATATTGCTAAACTGTTGACAAACTCAGTTGTCCTCCTTTTATCCAACCCCCCTACAGTGTGTCTGCGTACATCCTTTTTTGTCCGGTTGTGGTGCGAGCCAGAGGACACATCAAAAAGGCACAACTTTACAAGGCTGTCTTCTTTGTTTAAATCCCACATACTTGTTTTGATGCATTTAGTCATTGTCTAATCATCTGTTTGGGTTTAGCTCCATTGTGGCGCTGATCAGTTTGTCATTTCATCCTGCATTTCTATTGGTTAGTTAGTTGTTGTAGGTCGCTGCAGCAGTCCCACTGTGAGACGATCACCCAGAATTTCTGACACTGTCAAAATTTAATTTCAGCTTGTCTTTGGTCACCATGACAACGGCCATCCTTGAACCTGTCTCTGCGACGTAGGACCACCGATTTAGAGCCACAACCAAAGAAATTACCACGATTCTCTCATCTTGTCTTTCATCTGGGACAAAAATCACACAGTGTATAGAGATTTTAACAGAGAAAGAGATGCTTCAAGTCATTTAGAAATTGTATCATCACATTTACACCACCGTTCACAAGTTTGGGATCCCCCAGGCCATTCCATGTTTTCCATGAAAACCCACACTTTTATTCCAGCGCTAACATAACTGCACAAGGGTTTTCTAATCATCAATGAGCCTTTCAACACCATTAGCTAACACAATGTAGCATTAGAACACAGGAGTGATGGATGCTGGAAATGTTCCTCTGTACCTCTATGGAGATATTCCATTAAAAATCAGCTGTTTCCAGCTACAATAGTCATTTACCACATTAACAATGTCTACACTGTATTTATCATTCATTTAATGGTATCTTATCTTCATTGACATTTCTAAGTGACCCCAAACTTTTGAATGCTAGCACAGCTTGTCCAGTGTAGCGCTGTGTGCAGCACATGTAGCAGAGCTCGTATGGTAACAGGCGTTGGTGCAGCGTTGATCAGTGTATTCATAGATGCTAACTAATTTGTGAAATGAATTGCTGGAAAGTCAACAATGACCCCATGATTTCCCCCACTAAACATAAAACTAGCATATTTATATATTATATGTAGGCATGGGCGATAAACACGGCATCAATCAGATAAGAATTTAACTTAGGATAGGGAGGTAAGACTGCGTTTTTCTGTTACAAACTTTTGTTTCATCAGGTCAGTCTTGCTCAACAGATTAGTGGGGTTTTGTTTGTTGTTTTGGTTTTGCTCACTCTGAATTTAAGTTAAAACATCACCGCTACTTTGTTAAACACTTTATTTTTCTGAGATAATGCGTTTTGTGGCTGCTTGGATCAGCGAAAGACAGCAGTTCATGTTACGTTCGAGCATCCCTAGGCTGGGCATAACAAAGGCATTAGACGCAAATCACCACAAAAAACATGACAAAAATGTAAAGTTCAGTTCCGTGAATAAACTGTGGCTCAAACACTACCCGCCTTTTCACCCTAAATCACTCTCCCTCGACCTCCATGCAGGTCTCCCGAGGTTTGCTAGTCTGAGACCGCCGTAGAAGAAGGCTGCATGCCCTCGCTAGACAGACTTTTCGGTCTAAAAACACCCACGACCCCGTGAACCCCGTCACCTCCACCCACACAACACTCTACCTGAGGCCTGGTTCTTCCCAGAAACGAGTAGGATGAAGTTTGACTTAACTCCTGTTGCTACATGTCCCTACAGATCCTATCTCATCGTTTCACATGAGTTTCAAACTTCATGCTTATATACATCTTAAGAAAGCACAAAAACACCTTTACTGTTACTGTTATTATAGTTTTCAAGCCCTCTTTTTTTGATACACCCTTTAAAATAATGTTGTTTACCACACAAACTGACCAGCAAATGGCTTTTAAAAACTGAAATTTCCTCTTAATTCAAAGTTTTCCATTATTTGCACAGTCTGGACATTCACTAAATCAATACATTTCAAGTATGTGTTTTGGAAAACACTATTTATTCTAATAGCTTCTGTAACGTACTGCCACTACTACTAATACTACTACTGTAATATGCACTGGACATGATGTAGTATGTGTTACCCCGCACGTTTTGGGTCTAAACAGTGGGTAACATGACGTATAAGAGGCTTTTAAAGTCAGAATGTGTCTCATCTTTCATTGGAATTAAACAGTTTCTGCCAATTTTTCTCTAATATATTAAATATGAGGTTTCTAATACTACAAATAGCATTTGTCTTTACATGTTTATCGACGTGGGCCAAATAATCAGTTATACCAACTGAAATATTACATTGTATTAGGATAGACTTTTTAGTTATACCTCCCAGCTCTCACCATATATGTATATATCTATACCTATATTACCTGTCAAAATCACTTTAAACCACTTAAATCAAAGGTGTAAATACTGTATATTGACCTTTAATATATTTATCTCTATAGATTTTAAAATTAGCAGTTTTTTGTTTATAGTATTGTACAGCAAGATTTTAAAGACAAATGTTAATGTTACTGACCTGCCTGTTTTGTCTTTTTGTTATTTTTGTTGTTGTATGGAAGCTGCTGAATACTTAGAATTTCTGTCGGGATCAAAAAAGCATCTATCTGTCTGTCTGTCTGTCTGTCTGTCTGTCTGTCTGTCTGTCTATCTATCTATCTATCTATCTATCTATCTATCTATCTATCTATCTATCTATCTATCTATCTATCTATCTATCTATCTATCTATCTATCTATCTATCTATCTATCTATCTATCTATCTATCTATCTATCTATCTATCTATCTATCTATCTATCTATCTATCTTTACTCCCTAAAACCAACCCCACATCCAGTATCAGTCAGGCTCTATCCAAACAAACCATCCTGGTAAAATTTGAGATATTAAAAAAAAAAAAAAAAACAACCTGAAGTCACCTTGAATGTCAAATAAATAGTTTAAATTTAAATTTACTGATAAAGCAAGAGTTCTTATGAGAATAAATGGAGCAGAGTAAAAACTTGCCATGTTGCATGTATTGTTTTTATAACTAAGTGTGTAAATGAGGCCTGCAGCCAAAAGTAGCACCTTAAAATAAAGCCATCTTTTTGAAATGTCATCCGGTAAAAACAGACCGGAGCCGGTCTGGAGCTGCTGTGCTCCTTTTGTCTCAATTCCCTGAAAATAAGTGGACGTCGCTTTAAAAAATTCACACCAACGCAACGAAGGAGGAAAAAAAACGAGAGAAACTTTCCCTTCTTTGACTTTTTCGGACATGTCTGCTGTCTGGCTGCGGATCTGGACGCGCACCGCCGGAGGATCGAGGCGGATTCGAGGCTCCCGGTGCGCCTCAGACATTCTCAGACAGTTTTCTTTAAAACATTTCCAGACAAAAGAGAAACAAAAATGGCAGCCTTATTTTTATAAGGCGGGACGCCATATTCTGCAGACCCCAAAATTTTTTAGGAGCATGAACGTGTTGTCGTGAGGAGGAGGAAAAACCGCCGCGGAGACGCAACACAAAGGTGTGTTTATCATGTCAAAGGCATGAAGGATTGTTTACGGCGAATTGCAGGTTTGAATAGCCCGGCCTCCCCACCTCTTAAAAAAACTGACACTTCCTACAACAACCATGCCCTGCACACACACACGAGAAGAGAAAAAAACTGCACGGAAACCGGAGCAGCTTCGCCTCATTACACCGATTAAAACAACCGAACCGATGCGTAAAGGTCAAAACAGAACCGGCGCACAAAGCCTCGTCTGGCCGGAGAGACGCCGTGCCATCTCCGGCAAATTTCACTTTTACGGCTGCTTTTTTTCCTCTCTCTCCTCCTCCTTCTTCCTCCACATTCTGTAACTTTTGCAGGACAGAAATTGCAATTTTGTGCACAATGCAACCATCCGGGAGGATAGCGCAGAACGGAGATGTGCACGGCGGCGAAAAGAGGGCAAAGACATGCACAAATACCTGGTGTCCTGCTTGCAGATATTGTCTTGCGAGAACAGCTATAATATAAAAGGTTGATGTTCTTTCTGCCTCCAGTCGGACCACCGCTTCCGGGTCGCTTTGTTCACTTCTGGGTGCTGCAGCTTCATGCAGACGCACAGACGGAGCGCAGGCGAACGTTCAGCTCGATGCACGCTCGGATTTTTCAGCCAGACGACCCACTTTGTTCGCGTTTAAGGAGCCAGATGAGGCAGATAGCCGTGTTTAGGCTCCGTGTTTGCGGCTGGATTTAGCCAGAGTGATCCGCTAATGGCTAGAAGAAGGACCCGAGTGCGGAAATAGAAGCGAAATGTGAAATCCTCACCCAAGCACCGCGTTCACGTTGTTATTTATCTGTAGTCTGCTGCTGATTTTAGCCATCGAGGAAAATAATAATAATGCAGTTTTCAGAGTGTTAAAGCTGCTCCCATAATGTTTTAATCTGCATGATGCATCACAAGATCATTTTATTGTGTCATGTCACTGCAAAGGAACTCCCCAGTCTGGTAAATTTGCTGGAATTAAAGGTCCTAAAAACGTTATTGCACCAAATTTAATCAATATTGATCATTAATATTGAAAAACTGAACTTAGTTTTCATTCTTTAGCTTTATTTAACCAGGTAAGATGCATAAACACGTACATGATTCTGAATAAATCACTGAAAACGATAGATTAGTTGAGTAAACATCAACCAAGAGTCTCTTTTTTTCCCCAATCTTCAGACAGTATTAAGGTTCTAACTGGACTCACTTGATTTAAAAAGTGAAGCTGAAAATGCAGATGTTACTGTAGCTATGTAAATCCCTTATGGAACTCCTGTGTGACGTCTTGCATCCAGTCTGATAAATGTACCCGAAATAAAGTAAACAGCAGTGTCCCAATAATGTTACTGCTCCAAATTTATTGCATAAAAATCAACACTGGTCATCAGTATTGAAAAACTGAACTTAGTACTCATTCTTTAGCTATATTTAACCAGCTAAGATGCATAAATGTGTGCAGAATTCTGAAAGAAATAATTATAAACAATAAATTAATTGGGGAAACATCAACTGAGTCTTTTTTTCCTCTGATAAATGTCTGATAAATTTACTCGAATTAAAGGAAGAAAGTGTCCCAATAATGTTACTGCACCAAATTTAATCAACATTGATCATTAATATTGAAAAACTGAACTTAATTCTCATTCTTTAGCTATATTTAACCAGCTAAGATGCATAAATGTGTGCAGAATTCTGAAAGAAATAATTATAAACAATAAATTAATTGGGGAAACATCAACTGAGTCTTTTTTTCCTCTGATAAATGTCTGATAAATTTACTCGAATTAAAGGAAGAAAGTGTCCCAATAATGTTACTGCACCAAATTTAATCAACATTGATCATTAATATTGAAAAACTGAACTTAATTCTCATTCTTTAGCTTTATTTAACCAGCTAAGATGCATAAACATGTAGGATTCTGTTTTAAAAAAAAAAAAAAAAAATCACTGAAAACAAGAAATGAATTGAGGAAGCATCAACATCAAAAAGAGACAGTGTTTTTTCCAAAACCCAGACAGTGTTGAGGTTCAAACTGGACTCACTTCATGTGAAAGTGAGCACATCTTACAGCATCTGTGTATCTCAGTTACTTTAATGTGAAATCTTACAATACAAATAAACCTCCTAGACTGATAGATGCATAAAGTGTCCTAAAAAACTCGATGCACCCACTCAGAAGGAACAAATATCAGTATTTAATCCGAATTTGTATTCTTTAGCTTTATTTAACCAAGTAAGATGCATAAACGTGTAGTTTTCTAGGAAAAAATCACTAAAAACCCAGACAGTGTTGAGGGTGTAGCTGGACTCAGTTTGATTTAAAAGTGAATGAATGTTTGTATCTTATTACCTTAAATTCATCACAGCATTTTCTATGTGAAACGTCACGTTGCAAAGAAGTTGCCCAGTCTGATAAATGTACTGGATTCAAAGTGTCCCAGAAACATTAATGTATTAACAGAAACTTAAATGAACAAAAATCAATCTTTAACTCTCCTATTGTCCTCAAATATTACAAGCACATTATATTAGGGTCAATCTGACCCTCCAGAAAATGATTTACATAAAAGTGTTGACCAAGTTTTTGTTTCAGGCATTTAGTTTATTTGTTGAGCACACAAATAACTCCTAGTTAATGAAACCTGACCTGTCCTCTAGTGCCACCATCAGGGAAAACTATTAAATTAGAATTAATGTATCTTGAAAAGTTGGCTGACAATGAAGAACATTCTAACAAAACAAGCAAACATTATAACAATAACTAATAAAGCCTGATTCAAAACAGTTCTATAAAATGCATAAACTAGTGTAGGTTTCTGAAATCTTAATGGAAAAACTAGAAATGAGTTGAAAATACATCAAATGAAAGCTAGAGTGCTTTCCAAAACAAGTCAGCAAAAAAAATTTAAAAACAGCAATAAAGCATTAAAAAAGACAATGAAACTTTAGTAAATCATTAAAGAGGACTCATTAGAAGAGATGTAAATTATTCTAGGACACATCTAGTACGCCTCAGATCACCATCTTATGCTACTAATAAACAGCCCAGTCAAATAAAAGTGGGTCAGAGGGTTCATGTGTAATTAGTGTCTCATTTGCACTGAAATTTGCTGCAATTTTACTGCAAAAAACTGCTCCGGAACAGCTGGAGAAACATGACCAAGAGCCCAAAACCTCCCACATCCCTAAATCCTGATCCGATCCAGCCTCTGTTAGACGAACCTGAAGGATCCGACACCACAGAAACCCACAGGTCTGATAGATGCTGCTCTGATGACACAAGGGGGAAATACACAATATTAGGGGTTTTAACGTGGGACATGATATTGATCAAACGCATGTCGCCCGATACAGCAAATCATCTTCACATCTTATGTTTTGTCCTCGTTACTCACCAGCCTGGTGTGTGCTATATGTCTGTCACATGTCGGTTTTATCTCTGAAAAGTCTTACTTCCCTTTTGCTGATGTGATTCCAGTGTTCAGAGCAGCTTGAAATGTAAAAAAAAAACAAAAACAAAAACAAAAAAAAAACTGGATTTTTATGCCAATTGCATATATTTTGCATTAAGAATCACTCTCAGGTCTTCAAGTGTAATTTCTTTTGGTACAATCACAGCCATAATACTACATAAATCCTGAAAAAAGCCACTAAAAACTTAAAATTGATTGGTTCCATGAAAAGAAAAAATTTGAGTGTTGGGTCATTTTGGTAGAATTTAGTTTTGTTCGTTTTTCTTGTAAACAATAAACAAAAAAATATCATTTGTATGTGTTTGTGTCTCTCTAATGCAGCCGCACCTTTTGAAACACAAAAAAGATTTTTCCACAAATATTTCATGATAATATTTGAGATTGTGTAAAATTTTAAGGGTGTCCGAAAACTTTTTTCCACCACTGTATGTTCCAAATCAACATGTGCAACATTACACCTGTACTCTATATAATACCTGCAATAACTGCTGAGGATATTATTATTGTCATAGTTTTTTAATATACTGAGAGCTTTTTATGATGGTGCTTTTATATTTTATTTTTGTGATGCATATTTATATATAACTTTTATTCTAAGTCCAATCTACCTGTGCTGTAATGTACCTATGCAAATGGTAATAAACTCCATTATATTCTAAAAGTTTAGACATGAATTAGGGACTTTATGACTAAAAATACCCCCTTAGTTACTTATTTATGTCAATCAATCAATCCAGCAGACTTTATTTATAAAGCACTTTTCATCTAAACAAAATGCAACACAAAAAATACAATAAAACTGTGCAAACCCCATTCCTACCCCAGCAGGAAAGTTAGCAATAATGGAACTGAGGAACTGAGGAAATGCTCTAAGCTAGGTAAATGACTAAAATAAAATAAAGATTTAAGATGCCTTTTTTGTCAGTGTGCATGAGAATACAGTGAAATTCTGTAGGACTCCTGTAGGATTTGGTAGCACCAACTTTCAGGGCTTGACCAACCTCCATTGCTGCAGAACAGCTTTAAGTCGTTAACCCATTTCTGTTCCCTGAAAAAGGCTGTTTTGTATTTATTTATTTATTTTTGCAGTGTTGGGTAACCCTACCTTCTTTTTAAACCTCTTTCAGTTCACCACTTACCATTGTATCATTTCAAGCTCTACGTTGGACTTGAACTACTTGAATTTCAATTACAAATGGAAAAACTGGGACATTCTAAAACATTCTAAAACTTTTGACTGGTAGTATATATACATATTTGTATTTGTATATATATATATGTGTGTGTGTGTGTGTGGGTGTGGGTTTAGCAGACTTTCATGTTTGATTTATTTAAATCATTCCTCAGATCAGAGATTATTAAGTTTTACTGTATTTGCGTGACTCTCACTCTCATCCAAGTGTCAGCATCTCATTCAAATGTCTATTTTTGGTTTCAGTCCTGCCTCTGAATAAATAGAAAAGATTATAATAATTTGCATTGAGGTCATTAATATTTCCGCAGTGTGTCTGTCCTCCTCTCAGACAACCAAACCACCAGCAGCAACCTCTGCATCCGGCTCGTGACTTATTCCCTCGTGTGTCACTGGTCCTTCTGTCTGAACCGCATCGTTATCTCAGAGTTTCAGTGGAATTACAAGAAACATTCAGGTTCAGGAACTCATTCTCTGACGTTGCCACTAACAGTTGACTCTCACTCTGTGTGTGTGTGTGTGTGTGTGTGTGTGTGTGGGGAGGTGTGTGATCTCATTGTGTTTCCTGTTTCTAGTCGCACTTCTCTGAAGACTCCAAAGAACTGACAGCTCTGATCCAAACGCCAGCTCCCATGAACGCAGCAGCTTTCCTCTCAGCAGCGACCGCCTTAAAGGAAATCTACAGACGAGTTCACGGCAGAATGAATCCTCCTGCTGGTGAATTTATTGGGCTCCACTCCTGCTTCCTCTGATTTATTGCTTTCCTCAAATGAGTGAGACTACCTGTAGCTTGTTGCTTCCTCACGGTCTGCTCTCCCAACATGCAGTTTGTCCTGGTGAGTAAATCAATTCATACAGAAACCTTTGCACCAGATTGTTGAAAATAGCTAAACATACATACAGGGTCTGAGAGAAAAGCTCAGTTAAAGGAGTTAAGAAGTGTTTATTCATATATTTTTTGAGTGGCGGTGAACCACAGAGATGTTCGCCGTCACTGCTGTCATTTCATTTCTCAAAAAGTTCCCATTTAAGCTCAACATGGTGCTTCTGAATCAGCTGTTTGAGGCTGAAGTGTTGATGATCGGAGACATTTTGTCAGTAGGAATCTCTGTCATGGTCTTGCAGCTCTGATGAGAAAGTCTAATAACCTATTGATTGTAGGTGTTATTGTTTAATCTGCAGGTTATTTCTCTGTCAGTTGTTTGATCTGTAGAATGGCAGCAATAGCTAAAAATGTCCATCACAAGTTCCCTGAGCCGAAGGTGACATCTTCAAATGACTAAACCCAAAGATTTTTATTTAACAACAATAAAGGACTACAAAGAAGAGAAAATATTGGTGAATCTCCTGTTGTTCCACTAATTGACACTAAAATGTACACATGTAGACGTGTCTGCGCCCAAAAGATGCAAGAATTTGCTTCTAAATCAGATGAAGATTGTTCTGGGTCAAACATTCCAAACAATGTATCTACTAAAGTTAATTTTCAAACAGCTCAATATACATAAAGGTGGAATAAACCCAGCAGCAGAAGGATAGAAGGTTCCTCCGTCGAATTATATATATCATTTCTATCCATAAGCAAGGTGTTTTATGTTGAGCAGCAGGTAGATGATGAAACCCTCCGATGGCAAACTTAGAAGAAACTTCACAGCGTCTCTACTGGCACAGAGAAAACACCTTTTTATGAATACTCCTAGTGATAATAGCAATAATTTAATGTTCATAATCCTCCTTCAAGGCTCTGTTTTGTGCAACCATCTGCTTTTTGCCTCCCTTATGGGAATCAGAAAGAGTTTTATTGCCAAGGAGGTTTTCTTTTTTAACATATAAGGAATTTGACTTGGTGTTTTAGTGCACAACAGTAACATATACACTACCGTAGCAAACACAGTGTAGCATTAGAACTCAGGAGTGATGGTTGCTGGAAATGTTCCTCTGTACCTCTATGGAGATATTCCATTAAAAATCAGCTGTTTCCAGCTAGAATAGTCACTTACCACATTAACTATGTCTAGACTGGATTTATCATTCGTTTAATGTTATCTTCATTGAAAAAAACAACTTTTCTTTCAAGAATAAGGACATTTCAGTAGCGTAGATTTAAAAAGTCTGCAGACAGAAAGTGTTAAAAGTCAAACAGGAAGCATTTAGGATTATAAATCTTAAAAAGTAATGGAAATTCTTAGAGAGTGCAGAAATGTGCATGAACTTCGTTAGCTAACTTTTGTAATGGATCACTGTTAAGTGAGTAGTTTTGTCATGGTCCACTGATCATAGACAGGGTTTTCTATCTACTTGTACAACTACGTGTGAACTATATTTCTCTTAATCTCTTGAGGCCCAACTGGACAAATAAATGCTTAGAAGTTAATCCACTACTGCACTGTTGAGTATCTGTCTGTGCAACAGTATCCACGCTGCCGTCCTCAGATCACATTACGCCGTGATGCAGAGAGAAGCTGGACTCACAAATGTCTTACCAGTAACTGATCTGGTTCATTCCTCATCAATATGCATCAGGAAGGAGCTTCTCACTGGCTGCATCTGACCATTGACCAAAACTCGTTTCAGTTATGGATGATATTTGCTTTACCTTCTGAACTTTAAGCAGTTTCTGCATGTTTTTACTGCAATATAAAGACCTGCAGCTCAACCTTGGCTAGAAACAGAAACCTGAAAATGTAAAATGCCATACATTTAGAATTTATTTCTGTACTTTTCACCTATCTGATCTGTCCAAACACGATCTGTAGTTCAGTGGAAAAGCCCTAGAATTATTGTCATATCACTGTTGCTTGCAGGTGAGTCACTTATAGTATCTTAGTTGCACCAAGAAGTGCTGAAGCATTTGTTTTTAACAGAATCCGGATAGTTTAAATGTTTTATTTTTGGCAAAATCTTTAAAAGAGACATGCAGAATATAGTGATTTTGATTGGATTTGGTTACATTTTCCAATTGAACAACAAGTTTAAGTCCTCATGGTTTCACCACAGAGCATCAACTGTCTTGTTTTTTTTTTTTTTTTTTTTTTTTACAAAATATTCACTTTTAGCAATTTTTTAAATTAAGAAATACAGAATAAAGTGATTTTGATGGGATGTCACGTAAATGAAGGACAGTTGGAAATGAGAAAATCTGACATTTTCCTTATTTTTATGTGTCTAACTCTGTCTTGATGGTCTGAATCTATGGATCAGGTGGATGGGGAGGCTAAATAAACTAAAAAAAGGAAACTGAATCAAAAACCTTCTTGAAGTCAAAGGTGTAGGAAAATTACAAAGCAAAAAAAAAAAAAAAAAAAAAAAAAAAAAAGCCCTGTGCAGTGACCTGATGACTAATATTAGGCCAAGTTTCCACTACAGCTCTCTTTAAAGCTGTAATGTGCAAATGTCAGACCTGTTGATGTGGGACCTCAATCAAAACCTCACATTTTGTTTCAGGCTTTCCTGCTGATACTTTCCATCATTTCCCATCAGCAGAGTCACGCTGAGGTGACCAAAGGAACATGTCAAATAGAGTGCGAACCTGGTAAGTCATTTTTAGAAAAAAATACAAAGCAGCATTGGCATTCAGTTTTGCTGGAACCGTCATGCTAACTCATCACGTTTCTCCTCTTTCCCAGGATATTTTTTAAATAAAACGGGTGCAAATCCTAAATGTGACAAATGTGAGGACGGCACATTCACAGCACTAAAAAACTGTCGCCCGAAGTGTTTGTTGTGTTCGTTTTGTAAGCGTAAGTATCAGATATCACTGAATATTGTGTAAGAAAATCATATGCCATTTTCTTGTTATTTAAATATCTAAGATACAACACTCTCTTTGGAAGTTACCATTACATTAACCTCTTGTGATGAAGCTTTTATTGTGAAAGTCTCTCATTATTATTTGTCACTGTAAACTGTACACTCTCATATTGCAGATTTTCTTGCATCCATGTGCATGCATGCTGCAGGTTGAGACACAAACGCTGTGTTTTGCTTCCCTCCTGACAGATTATCAGATTACATTAAGTCCTTGCTCCTTTAATAGCAGCGTGGTGTGTGGCTGTAAAGAGAATTTCTACTATTCAGAGGAGTCTGAAGACTGTGAGAAATGCTCCTGTGAAGACTGCATCAGTAAGTGAAGTCAAATCGAGTCGAGACTCAGCCACGCCAATTTATATTCTGTCTAATCTGATGTAGCTTTATTCATTAAAAAAAGCCTTTTACATGTTTTGCAGATGCTGATAAAAATCCCGACTACATCAAGAAGTGCCAGCCATGCAAAAAGTGAGACACAAAACCTTCAGTTTGTCTTCTTTGTGACAGATTGGCACACAGAATTGCAAATGAAGTCAGAAATGATTCCACCTGCCTGCTGTAGTGACAGCTCTGAATACATGCAAATACACTCATTTTGAACATACAGATAACAGCTGGTGCACTGAATGTGTTCAAGTAAATTTCTGTGAGGTTGAAAACAACGCTTGAACGGTTTGTCTACATATTTGTTGACATAAAACCTTTGAATCTGTAACAGTTGATAACTGATTGTTTCAGTGGTTTAAGACAAAGTTGACTCTTTGTTTACTCTGACTTACTCGGAGTTTGTGTCCTTTGTGGGGGTTTTTTTACTGCTTGTACCACACTAAGTTGTTGATTTTTCTTTCAAAAACAACACATATTTCATGATAGTTTGTCAGTTTTGCAGGACCGGTTCCATTATAGCCTCTTAAATATTTTCAGGTTGCAGAAATCATTCATTCTGACTATATTGCCAATGAAAAGATCCCTAATCTAAGCTTACTAAATGTGTTTAAATGATTATCTGAAGCTAATGCGGGGCTGTCCAGGCAGAAACAAAGAGGAAATTATGTATTAAAAAGGTGAATGTCTGAAGATATCCACTTAATCTGACTAATTCAGGTTGTTGAACCCTCATATTAGCTTTGGATAAACTTTGAAATGTAGTTTTACAAAGAAAAAAGTCATGGATTTTGCCACTGAGGGTGAGCGTTGTCTCTTTTGTTCTTTGTTTTTTCAGGAAGGCGTGTCAGACAAAGCTAGCATGTACAAAGATATGCCCTCTTAATTTCTCTAATCCATCTACAACTACATCTACAATAACAAGAAAACGTAAGTAGACCCTTCAACGTATTTTTGTCTTTATGTGTATATTGGTCAGTAAATATGGTCAGATCTTTATCTGAGTTACACTTACAAACAAACACAATCAATGCTAATTAATACCAGACAAATTCTTGTGTTGTTTTCATCCATAGTGAATACATCACTCAAACATTCACAGTGTAGATTGGAGAAATTCTTTGCTGTATGTTTTAGGGCCGATTTGCTGCCTCTGGGCTTGAACCCTTCGCTACTATAAAGATAAAAATAAATGTCCAAATTTATCATTCACTGGAAAATGTCAAGGCGGTTGTTTAGAAGTGATGCAGCAACACAATGACCACAAACATTCAAATCAATCTACCGCAAAATGACTTAAAACTGAGGAAATGCAACTGTGAATTCACCCAAACAGAGGTTTTTGCAGCAGACATCTGAAGGTGAAGGTGTTCTCTAAGGATGCAAACTGCTTTTGTGTGGTAATTTGATGACAAAAATCAAGTCATTTTCCTGATACTGTGTATGACTTCTATCTCCAGCTCCAACTCCAGCTCCATCTACCAGACCCTCGGCGACAAACAGAACGTCAGGCCTGGTTATGACTAAACTTCCACCTAAGAGTTAGTTCCAACTTTGAATTTTTACCAAGAAATCTGACAGAATAACTCACTGCTTGCTGTTTTTATTGTTTAGCTTCATGACTCAGTGGTGAAATTTGCTTTACTTTGGTATTAGTGTTTTTTGCAACTTCATAGTTCCTGCTTCTTTCCTGTGTTTCCTTGGAACATGATTCAGCTCAGTATACTAGAAATGATGATGTAATTAACGATGACCGCGTGTTTTTGTGTTTGCAGCAGAGAACCAAATGAGCTGGGTTTTTCTGGCGGTGGTCGGTGTCCTGTTTCTGCTGCTCTTTTGGCTCATGCTGCTCTACACCAGGAACCTGTTCAGATATTCAGACAACTGTCCCTGCTGGAGTGAAAACAAAGATCTGGAGTTGTCCGAGGACCCCGTAGTAAACGGTAACCAGCGACTGAATGTAACTAAGAATATTTACTCAGGTGTTGTAGTTAAGGGCATAGATACTTGAATATTCTTCTTCCACCACATTTATTCAACAGCTGAGGCTAAACATAATTAATTAATGTTTTACAAAATATGGTATATAGAACTGTCAAACAGTACATCTACTATTATAATACATAATAATCCAAAACCACCAGGAGCCATTTTCCAACATACTTTCGACAGTTAAGTACATGTTTGTCTTTTTTTACTTTGGTAAAAAAAAGGACTTTTACTGTTTGTTGAGTGTTTTTCCATCACAATATCACAGTTTTTTAAAAATAAGGACTATTCCCTCCATCACTGTCACATTTTGTCTGGTGAAAAAAAGAAACTACTTTCTTCCCCGCAGTTAATAAAATGAAAAACTGGTAAAAATGGATGAATACTTGTGAAACTGCGGTTTTGACTTGGACTACACTGTAAAAAATGCTGGTAAATTTTATGGTGAAAAGCTAACTCTAAAACAGTTTGATGCAGTTTATTTAACACTGAATCCCCGTAAATAAGCTCATCAGGAGAAAACCGTATTTAAAAAAAAAAAAAAAAAAGGTTCTTTTGAAAAAATTACCCTTCCCTTGCAGTTATTTAATGGAAACATGCCGTAATATGTATAACATCAATATTGTAATTTTTTGCATTTATTTCTCAAAAAGAATTCCAGTTTTCACAGTTTCTGCTAATAATGGAAACATGCTGTAATATTTATAACAAGTAACGTGGTGATTTTTGCATTTATTTCACTTAAAAAATACAGTTTGGACATGTCAAATTGATGAACGGACATATGGTTTAATATTTATGACAGCTATAACCGGAATGCTTGCTAAAAATGCACATATTTAATGTTAAATACACTTACTGTTGTGCTGATAATGGAAAAATGCTGTAATATTTCTAATAAGTTACAAAAACTTTATTTTATACGGTGTTTTCATGTAAACTTTCATGTAAAACTAAAACTTCTTTAAAGGTTAAAACTTTACAGCAAAATAATATGGAATGAAGCACGTTTCTTAACCATAAAACCAACAGTATCGAGACATTTATTTACCATGATTTTACAGTAGCGTTCTGGCAACCACAGCTGCCTGAATTTTACCGTCAAAATAATAAAAAAAATTTACAGAGGAGATATAAAGAGAAGGAACTCACTTAAACTTAAGAAGTAAAAGAAAGAGTAAAAGTTTTTTTTTTTAATGACTATCTCAGAAAACCTGCTTATACTGGAGAAAAATGATGCTGTCATGATATTATTTATAATGTAAACACGGTCAAAAACAAGAATAAGGACTATATCGGCACTTTGTGGTTTGGTAGTTACACATTTAGACATTTATTTACGATCCCATACACAAAGTGTCCCACAGTTTGACAGAAATGTAAAGTGATTTTTAAAAATGTAATTCTTTAAATGTGCTCTCTTGACTCAACGCTGACAAGCAGGAAGCTCACTGATAACATCTGTTTTCCTCCTTACAGAACAACAGCATCATCGAGGCCCAACCACGCTGGTTTGTACTCAGCTTCATGCACTTTGTGTTCTGTTCTGATAGCGATCTAGACTGAAGCAGTGCTGTAGGTAGCCAATGAGAGGGTCTTGTTAAAAATAAATACAAGAATAGAAAGATGCACACACCTATAAAGGCCAACGAGAGCGCAGATGAAATGTTGATAGTAATTTGTGATCAAGCTAAACTGACTTCTAATAAATCATGAAGGTATTTTGCTGGTGTTTGACTGACATTTTAATTCCACTTTCTGGTTTGTTCTTTCCAGACATGGGAGGAAACTCCCATGATGCCTGTCAGTCAGATTCCACCCATATCGGACTCAAATTCAGCCCCCGTCAGCCCTCCACCACCAGGCAGCCACCTCCCAGGTGAGATCCACTGTTTGATGTCCAGCGACAATGAATGACTTGCTAGTTTGGACTTTGTGTAATATATTAGTTTGTCTTTCACAGCTGACTGCCACATTCATGAAACTATTCACAAATATTCTAACACACTCGAGAGAAAGAAAATGAAAAGTCGGTCTGCTTGTAGGTTTATTACATCTATGCAGAGATGCAAACAAACAGAGCTGGTCTTAAGAGCAACTAAACATCTTAACAGGATGTATTCACTTCAATAAAACTCCGGCATCATAAACCCCTGATTCTCCCTTCATGTTCAGGAGATGCAAATTAAAACCTCATTCAATCTACATTCAGCTGATCTTCTGTCCTGAAAATCGTCGCCTTACACAACCTCACAAAGCAGTCTTATCAAAGGTGTCGTGTAAAGTTCACCTCCAAATTATTTACTATAATTCCATTTACCTTAAGTGGTTACGTATTTCTTCATTTGACTGTATTTTTCCGACACCTTGCATCACCAGTGCAGGTGGTAGATCACTAATAAACGGGAACTCAAGAGGCTTTTTATTGCCCAAAACATTCTCAGAATTGTATAAACAAAGAGCTGGACATATACGTATCAGTTACATGTGTATGTAAGATATTACGGCGTTTTTGTCCATCAGCAGAGGCTGCACTGTACTGCACTGTTAAAAAATGCAGTAGCATGTTAAACTAGGCTTGAACTGCTTAGCATTAATTACAATACAATACAATACAATATACTTTATTGTTCCACTTGGGGAAATTGTTGCTGTTTATTATCAAAATTGATAACCAACAATATAAAATAATGTGACGATGTGCACGATTTTATAAGACGTCAGAGGTCATCCCATTACATCGCAGTTCCATTCCCGCAGATCTATGTAAGTCAATTTTCGCTGTAAGTCGGAACTCCAGCGAAAATGTAAACAAAGCTGTTACATGCATCATGATATCGATCAGTTCTTTGAAAAAGTCATAAATACCAAAGACTTTCATGCATGTGAGTCATTTTACAAGAAGATAACAGAATATGTTGCTCTGTTTTTACAACTTGAGTGTTTCATTATATCTAATTTCACTTCCATGGAGATGGCTACTGTTGAGCACGGTGGTGGCAGTATTATGCTCTGGGACTGTTTTGATGCCAGAGGAACTGGTTCTTTAGACAAAGTAAAATGAATAATGAAAATCAAGGTGGATAAACTCCACATTCATCTTGAACACCTAAAATCATCAGCGAGAATGTTGAATCCTGGACGCAGTTGGGTTTTTCAACAAGACAATGAGCCCCAAGCATACATGCATCACAATATCCATCAGTTCTTCAAAAAAAGTCATGAATATCAAGACTTTCATGCATGTAGGAGTCATTTTACAAGAAGATAACACAATATGTTGCACTATTTTTATAACCTGACCGATGTTCGTCGGTGTTTCGCCCTGTTCCGAGCATTTTATTCTGTCTAATACCACTTCCATGGAGACGGCTTTCCTTTTCTTCAAAGCATCAGAAGAGTCTGACTTACGCTTGGGAGCCATAATGAAGGACAAAAAGTTAGTTAATGTAGCACAATCCAGGGTAGTGTACAATCGGAGAATGGAAACAAGGCTGTCTTGTAGCGCCGCGTGACGAAGTATTCGTCCACTCCACTTGCCAACTAGTTCCACGTAGCCAGTTCCGATGCAACGACAAAACGCCGTAGGTTGAGGACATTGTAAACTGAGAACCCGCTGTATAGCATTTCTGTTACTGCAATACCTTAATTACCTTAACCAGAGTGAGAGGAAGAGAGGATTGTTAAAGGAAGTTCAGTACTCTTTTAAGTAACGCTGTAATGGAATCATTGCCATTGCAGTTTCAGTGCCAGGCTCATATTTTTCATGAGACATTTTGCCTCATGAAAGCAAGAAACTAACTTCCTGTCCACAATTTAAAAAGATGAGTAACTGGTCTAAAATAGACTTTCTTGTGTGACCTGGAACCGGACTAGGCATAAAGAGAGGAATCCAACTTAAACTCAGGATGTAGAAGGAAGAAATAAATTTAGCTGTAAGCATCTCAGCAAACCTTTATTTAGACTTGAGACAAGTGATTCAAAATACTATGCTGTCCAGATATTATATATAATGTAAACATGTTGGTGGTTAAAAAAAAATCACTCAAAATCCTGTTCCAAAGTTCGATGTAGTGGATGTTTATTGGTTTTCTGCTCTACAGTGAGCAACAGAAACTAACTTAAGGAAAGTAAACCAACTGTGAACATGGGCATCATTTCACACTAAAGGTCAGAAGGTGGGGGGGGGTAGCATTTAAAGCTAAAGTCATCAGTGGGTGAACAAAAGTTTATATACACTTGTAGAGACAGCGTTTATCATTGCAGTCTTAAGTTACCAATGACTCCTATGACTCTTCATTTCCTATAATGGAATCATTGAAATACTTGAATCTTTGTCACAAACAACAATCATGCATTTTGGTTCTTTCATAAATTTATTATAGGTCTTCTGCAAACAAGACCCAATCTGCTGGGTCCAAGATATACATACAGCAACTTGAGTTTTCTCTAAACTTGTCATGAGTGATTAAGATTGACTGCCGCTGCTGACTCCTCTGAGCCAGTTTTAATAGGGTCCAGCACGATGAAGATCTGAAAAAGCAAATCACTGACGTAACGTGGAGTCAATCAAAGCAACTATAGATCCCCAAATCGTCTGTGTAAGTAGAAAGTGCACGGTACAGTTGAGTCACTGGAAGAAAACATGAACTAATACTTGCTGGTTCGAGACAATTGGTCAGGATGTTCAGAGGTCAACCACGAATCCCCGAAAAGTAGGTGAGCAATGAAATTGAAGTTGCTGATGTCTTTTACGTTTTACCAAAAGCTTAGAGGCTGCCATGCAAGAAGGAAGCCCTTAACGTAGAAGCATCACCTTAAAGTTCGACTGAAGTTTGCTGCTCATTTCACGGGCAAAGAAAAGGCCTTGTGGAGGTAAATTCAGAGGTCAGATAAAGCAGAGAAATGTGTCATTTGGCCACAAAGTTGAAAAATATGTTTGGTGGAGAGAAGTTGAGGCGTTAAACCCCAAGCACACCCAACCTACTGTTGAGCACGGTGGGGGCAGTATCATGCTCTGGGGCTGTTTTGGTGCCAGAGGAACTGGTGCTTTAGACAAATTAAAAGGAATAATGAAAAAGGAGGAGGATTAACTCCACCTTTCATCAGCCAGAAGATTGAATCCTGGATGCAGATGGGTTTTTCAACAAGACAGTGACCCCAAGCACGCATCACAAATGGTCCAGAAATGACTAAATCAGGCTAGAATTAAGGCTTTAGACTGGTCTCCTCAAGGTCCCATCAAGAATCTGTGGACTGTGATGAAGAAACAAGCCAATAGATCTGGTTGAACTGCACCGATTCAGTCAAGAGGAGATCAAAGATAAAACAAGACATTTAACCAAACATTAGCGTTGTTGTATGGACAGTTTTGACCCATCAGATTTTCAGAAGACCTTTAATAAATCTAAGAAAGAATCAAAATGCATCATTGTTTTTTGTGACAGATGTGTGTTTCAGTCATAGAAAATTTGAGTTGTCTGATGACAAGATCAAAGATTGACCATATTAGGAGGTTAGGAAACTGCGGACGTTACTTGATCATTTCACAGTGCAGACTTCACACGTAGATTTTAATCTCTGATGCTTAGCAACGCTAAAACAAAGAATGTCTCTTCTTCATCTGCACCAGGTATGCATTGGTTAAATGTACGTTCCTCCTCACACGGAAAGCCTACATTAGAAAAACGTACCAATGGCATGACACAACGGGTTCGTGGAAGATATATTGATTAAAAAATACGTAAAGATAAGATAAAACTGTTCCGTGGAATAATACGCTCAAAGGTCTGAGGCCACATCTGACACATGCTGGTCTTTTTGGGACACAAAAAGAAGTAAAAAGTAGCACAAACTCAAGATAAATGCTTGGACATTGCTCGAACATTTTACTATAAGATCATAAAAATTAATTTCCTTTTGAACAACATAGATGTTACTGCTGCAATGCTTCACGTCACACTGCATCTCTCTACAAATTGTTTTATCTCAGAGACATAAGGATAAATTGACCTCTCTTTCTTCTCACATTTAAAAGAAACCTGTGAGACTCGAAACTTTGCAATAGTTTTTTTTTTTTTTAAAAAGCTACAGGATATGAGAGACTCGCTTCAGATGCGAAAAGATGGAGATGATAACTGGTGGCAAAGGAAGTGTTTCACAAAGTTTAGCAGGAGGTGTTTAAGTTTCTTCTCATAATAGATGTGCATCATATGAAGCAATGTTCATTATTTTTAACAGGAATATATTTGAACAATTTACTGTTTATGTTTCTATTTTCCCAATTCTTTTAAACTACAGACGATAACTTGAGAAATCACAGAAAAAAGGAATTTAATTTCATATGAACCCTCCCAAAATCAAATAATTTTACAAATAATTTGTTCTTTTACAATGTTAAACTGTAAAATTACACTTTACCACCATTTGCTGATATGTTTTACAGATATTTCTTTGTTAATCATTTGAAAAAAAAACCTTAAGGTTTGAAAAATGGTAAGACATTTTTAACTGCTTTTTCTTGTTTCATTAAATTACAGATAATATCTCTTAAAATCACAGGAAAATGTATTAATTTACATCCTGACTGTTAAAAAAAAAAACAAAACGTAAAATTGAACATAATTTCCCCATTAAAAATCCTTATTTTTACTAATTTTGATTCATTCCTTTACAATATGTGGCCAGAAAATTACACATATTGTCTGTAATTAAAACTGCAAAAGAGAAATTATTTTACAGATATTTGCTGTTATTTTCACAGATTTTTCAGATTTTTTTTAACAATACTGCATTCCATCCCATTATAAAATTATTTTTCTTCCAAATTTTCACTTTTAAACTTTTGATTGTTTGTTATTGTTTTTTTTTTTTTTGTTTTTTTTTACACTGAAATAAAATCAGAGAAAATTATTCACCTTGAATAAAAAAGCTGAGAAATTTAACAAACCAGAAACACGAGCATTGGCTTTATTTGCTTAATTTGCATTTTAAAGTATCTTGAAGTATTTTCTAGGGAATTCAGTGTTTTGTATCACACGAGAAACTTCAGTAGAGCGAATACTTGCACACACAAAAACTTGCAAGTTTGTCACAGGTCAGTACCCTGCTTAAATTTTTAAAAATTTAATCAGATTTTTTTGAAGAACTGTAGCAGCAACACTTCCCCTCTCTGACTCCTGCATGCTGGGATGTTTCATCTCAGGTTTCAGTATTTTCACCTTTTCACCTCTGCTTGTTCAACATGCCCTTTATCACCTACCACTTGTGCATGCGGAGGTGGAAACTACTGCACAAAACGCCTTCACTTTGTCTTTTCAGCATTTTGACATTAGGGGAAATCAGACAGTGGACGTGTGTCTCTGTCGACTGCGAATGATTTGCATCCTTTTATATCTTTCTCACAGTTTTTTGTTTGATTTGCATTCAATTTACGTTCATATCGCAGTTATAAATAATGTAAAATCTGTGTAGTTTACAACCACACATTGTAGAAGAGCTTGTTAATGTTTTTGATGTGGACATTCTGCACAATTTTGGCTTTTTATTTAAATTTAACATTTACTTTTACACTTATTTGGTTCTAAATGCTTCTCCAGCTTACAACAGCAGCACTATAGCATCAGTGGGGGTTTTCAACTCAGTCAGAAATGCCAGACACAACATCCTGGCATCACTAGTGACATTAATTGCAGTTGTGTTGGAAGGTTTCCAAAACACTTGAATCAGAGACACATTGTCATGTTGCTGTTGGCACCGTGGGGGAAATCCTTTTTTTTTTCAAGCTGAAGATGGTTGTCTGGTTGGTTTTTATCATTTATTGTTTCTAGAGGATTTTATCAGACAGTCACATAGTAACAAACCTACATTAAAGTCAGATATTGCATGCGTTTCCTTTTGTGTGGTGGCTTGGTTAACCTTTACATGCATAAGTGGGTCAAAAATTATAATTTTCTTGCAATATCTTTGTAATGAAAAGTTTTTATCATTTCATATTACAGCTATTCCTCAAAAAGCACATTTTTGATATCATTCCATTTAAATTTTCAAGTTATTTTTTATACTTTTAAAGAAACTGTATCACTACCCCAAGCTCTTTATCACTGATAATATCATGTAAGAGGTGATGGAGGGATGGAGAGCAGAAACAGCAAAAGGAAAGAAAATGGTTGTTGACATTCTTCAGTTGCTGTTCTGTGTAATAATCATCTTTTTCAATCATCAAAATGTTCAAAATCTGCTATAAAGTGAAAAATAAACATATTTCAAACATGAAATCACTCTTGTGTGGACAAAAATATAATAAAAACAATAATTCAAATGATTATTCTCAACCAAAATGACAAAAATGGCATAAAAACACATTGATTCCACTTATGGAAGAGTGTAGGGTGTAATTTGTTTTCAATTTCGCGCTTTTCCTTGTTTCTTGCGCCCTGATTTCCAAGTGTTATTTCAGAATTTCTTCTGAAAACCACCACCAGTTGTCTAAATCTGAATCACCTTGAACTTTTTTGCGTTTCTGCACCTCCTGCTTCTCCACCTCCATTCGTCCTCCTTCTCCTCCTCCTCCTCATCTGTTTGGAAATCATCTTCCTCCCCATCCTTTTCACCCTTCATACTTTCTTCTGCTGTTTTTTTTTTTTTTTAAACTGAACATAGAAGGAGGGTAGAGGTCACTCATGCTGTGATCCTCTTCACTGGACGACGGTTCCCATAAGTTCTTTCTAAGGGTTAATCACATGGCTGCTGGATGTATTGCAGTCGGATTTTTGCTTGTTTTTGCTAAAAAAAAAATTACCGATATCCTGACATGCAAGTCAAATTCTTCCACATTCTTTCTGGATCAGCTTTAGCTAAACCTAAATCTGTCTGTCGGTGAGTTTAAAGCAACTTGAGACAATCAAAACCACAAAATAAACACATCTTCTGGACACACAGAAGTCTCTTTTGTATTTGCACACGGTGTCCATAAAGTCTCTTTACAATTTTAAGAATTTATTACAAAGGCAGTTGATAAGGTATCTTAACCAGATTTGTTTTATTGTAATCAGTGGTTGTCAAAGTTTTTTTCTACCTCATTTAATACACCTCTATATGGGCACCATAAGTTGCACAAAGCACATCAAGACGGTACTCGATTTCTTGCCGTGTTCACTGTAGCATACCCTCATGAATGGTGGCAATGGCATCAGAAATCTTTTGCTTCAATCAGTAATGTCCCGTATCTTTGTTCGATACACGATATCTTTAACATAACACCATAGAAAGAAGTCCAAGGGAGTGATATCTGGTGAACGTGGTGGCCAAGGAACTGGCCCATCCCTTCCAACCCACCGGTCTGAGGAGTAGCCATTTTTTAGGGTTTCATTTAATAGCACTTCTTTCACCAACAGGATACCTGAAACACACAATTTCAATGTGATTACAAACTTTAATAAACACAGATTACAATAAAACAAATCTGGTTAAGAAATCTTATCAACTGCCTTTGAAATAAATTATTAAAACTGTAAAGAGGCTTTATGGACAGCCTGTATATCTACTGCCAACTGATTGTCTCTGATTTTCTCCCTCCAGTTGCCAGACCAGACGAGCAATCAGACCGCTGGCCAGCCGTCGTCCTCTACGCCATCATCGAGGAGGTGCCCCTGCGTAGGTGGAAGGAGTTCCTGCGTCGGCTCTCGGTGGCCGACCAGCAGCTGGAGCGAGTGGAGCTGGAGGCCGGTTTGGGTCTGGACTCCATGGAGAGGCAGTACCAGATGCTGAAGCTGTGGAGCCAGCGCTCCACCGCCAGCCTCGGAGATGTTTTCTCCACCTTACGCCACATGGATTTATCCGGCTGCGCCCAGCTGCTGCAGGAGAGCCTGGACAGGCTGCAGTGGAGACCCGATGCCAAGCAGAGTCACTCAGGTTGTGGTTTGAATGGAGCGATGCACACCTGAAGCTGTAGAGAGACACATGTGTGACACTGTCGATGATACAGTTGGAGATTCTTCAACCAAAGACACTGGTGCATAAAACTGGAGACCTCAAGTTTCTGGAGAGGACATGACTGATGGTGGCTCCTACAGAAAACTGCAATCCTGCCTTAAATGACCCATAGTGAGAAATACAAATTTAGATGGAGGTCTTGATGCTACGACAAATCAAGTCTTTTTTCTTCACAGTTTGACATCATCACGTGGACTCCAGCTACATGTATAATATATATTTTCCTGATAAAGTCCAAAAAACTTTGCAGAACTGGAAGTCAGATAATCAGTTTGCTTCCTCTAATGCGGCAACAGAATGAAGCCTCTGAATGCACATGCGGTACTCTAGTAATCTACTGTATGTGGAGAAAATTAATTTAAAAAACGATCAAGGGAAATTCCCTTCCATTAAGCAAAGCCTCCTGTCAAAACACCCTTTGTGTACACCACTAAACCTCCAGCTTGTTGTGTGGCGTCTCTTAAAGGCCAACCGTGGAGGCCTGTGGTTTCACAGCAGAGCTGCAATGTAAATATGCGTGTGAAGGGTTAGAAAGGAAGTGACACTTCCTTGATGAAAGGTACAATTTGTTTTACCTCCAGGAATCAAGTTTTTTTTATTGTTATTTTATAAACAATGACTTGTTTCAGTTTGAATATTTAAACTGTGTGAACATTTTGTGTACATCTGTGATGTTTGAGACTCAACTGACGTGAAAGTCCGGTACAGCAGCTCAGCCGCTGCCTCTCGCTGCGCACCCTCGCAAAAGAAGAAAGATGAAATCCCCAAAGGACGTCAGATTTTCAGTTTCCTGCAAGTGAACGGTGTCAGTGTGCAGCAGACTGGGTTTTTCCTCACCACACATATTCCATTCAAACTGATGGTTTTCTCTTGTGGTGTTTGGGTATCTCACTTTGAGAGTTTTTGTGTGTCAGTTTGGTTTACTGGCAGTAAAGGACTTGGACTTTCCAGTTTAAGGAGTTCAACAGTGAAAGTTTAAATCCATATCTAGGTCATTTGGCCTCAAGGTAAAGGTACGGACGTGCATATTTTACAGGTGGGTCAGTCTATAACTGAGGGACTTTTGAAGTCCATGGGATACATCTTGCATGCATTTTTATAAAAGTAAAAAAAAAAATAATAATAATGTTTTTATGTTCGTTATGATCATGTCTTTACAAATTCCACAATTATTTATTATGGAAACAATTATTTATTAATAAAAAAATGACTGGATATCACTAAAATGTCAACTAAATAACCATCCCAGTTTAATAACAACCACCTTCTAATTAGCTAAACAATAATAAAATGAGCTGATTCAGAAAGAGTTTTGATTGTGTTCTTTTTATTAAGTTGAGATAATCATGACAGATATTTATTTTTTGGCAATATATCAAATTTTAAACTCCAAGGCTTTCTGAGTTATTTAATTTAAAGTAGTGTGTGAGTCAAGTGTAGCAATTTAAATTTTACTCAGTTGTATATATAATATTTAGAAGAATCTTTCTCTAAAAATGTCATGTGGTGTTTGGTTATAGGCGGCTTTGTTGATTTTAGACCTGAATACAGCAAAAATGTCAACTATGTTACAGCAAGTCCCTCAATTACATATTGACCTGGGTATAATTTTTTTCTGAAACTACTTATGGATGCCTGCATATTTTATTACAGAGCTGAATATGTGAATTATCTGCTGGATGTAGGATTTTCTTCCTCACTTGTCACCTTTGGTACCTATGTAATGTAATAAAGTACAATAAAACCCAAGTGAAAATGTCGTCATACAGTGAGTTGTGAATAAAACTGTTGGCCACCAGGTGGGAGTGTGCAGTGAGTGTTTGAACAGGTGCAGCTGGTGTGCAGCTACTCAGGACCTCAGACAAAGAGCGTGCAGGCAGGGTGCTTGAGGAGCTTTTATCCTTGACTTGGATTAGACCAGTCTCATGAATTGCAAATTCTGCTTCGGCACAAAGAACAGCTGTCCCACATTGTCCAGAGTCCCAGGATGGAAAAATAATAGATGCCATATAAAGTGACATTTGTCATATTCACTTTAGGTTTCTGTGTCTGCATATAGAACAAACACATGTTAATATGCTACAGAATACACCAGTTGTAAATGCTAATTTTTGTATTTTATGCCACATTTTGAAACCGAATGCTACTTTTCTGTTGACTTTTAAGTCAGTCAACAATTTCAAGAAGTTTTCTGAAGTGATGTCTGACTGGAAATAAATGAATCATTCCATTTTTGAAAAATACCAGTTCTCTTTTGCAATTTTCTGTTCCATATTCATCAGTAATAAACTATCAAAGGCTTAATTAGCTCAGCTTAAACATCAGTGGTAGCATTTTTATTCCATGTTTTCTGTGTTGTTTGCTAACTCTACTCTAATCACAGTAACAGGGTTGCTAATCCATGCTAATGTGATCTTTTTCTCAGCAGTAGAAGCTAGATATTTAGCTGCTGTTACTGCTGACCAAGAGGACAAACTGACTGATGGAAAACAGTCCAAAGAATTAGTCTGATCCTGATAATATGAAGTAGAGAGAGACATTCAATCAAGGCTGACAATGTGATGAAAATATGAAAAACAGAAGAGAGCACATAGCTTTGGTCTAAACATTCTTTAGGAAAACTTTTTGATGATGTAAATGACAAAAACAAGACACAAAACGACAAACATGAGACCCAAAACACCAAAACACGACATAAAATGACAAAAACATGACACAAAACGACAAAAGCAAGACATAAAATGACAAAAACAAGACACAAAATGTCAAAAACGAGACACAAAACAACAAAAAAACACACAAAATGACAAAAATGAGACACGAAACGACAGAAAAAGACAGAAAATAACAAAAACGAGACACAAAATAACAAAAATGAGATAGAAAATGACAAAAACTTCATCAACAGGTTATGCTAACATGTGGGACACAAGTTCCATGCATAATAATTACTATTTAACTATTATGTTGATTTAAAAAAATGTTCACAAAATTACAAGAGATACCAAAGAAAAAAATGATACCAAAAAAAAAGAGATTTAGATTTAATTTTTACTGTTTTATTTGAGATTCAGTTTGGTTAGCAGGGGGTTTCAATTCAGGAATGATCCAAACACACAATTTAATCAAGTTAAGTCAAATTACTGTTAGTAGCTGGATGATGCTAATTTTATCGATTCTTATTATAGACTGTTAAACTGTTAAAGTAACGCTAGTCTAATTACTGTTATTTATACAACACATTTAAAGAAACAGCTACTGAGCCAAAATGTTGTCCAGTAGGAAAATAAGACTGGCATTTTAAATTGTTCACATAATCAGGTTAAGACCCTAAATTGTTATTTATGATGTGAAGTTGCATGAGTCATGTGAATATTATGGATTAAACCCTACAGAAATAATATAAAATACAACGTTATCCAAGTATAATGAATATTATCAATATTCTCCTGACTCCTTTTCAAATGCAATAACATAATGTAGCATGACCACTCTCCTTAACCTTTTAAATACAATTCTAAACACTTGGTGCTGTCTAATCTAAAATAACCATAACAAAACCACACACAGTTTATTCACATCAAAAGTTCACTTTAGTTGCACTTTTTGCTTCTTTGTAAAATGGAACTTGGTGACATTTAAATTCTTTTTATTTTTATTTTTTTCCTCAACGTTGCGTGACTTTCGTTTTTCCTAGACGTTCCGGTCGTTTCACGCAAAGAAAGAGATTTAATCGCCGGAAAAAAGTGCGCGGATGTTGCCGTGAGGCTGGCTGCGGGAGCGCGCCTCCACGGTGTTGCGGTCTCGGTGTGAGCGCGAGCGTTTCCGTTAGCAACCGGACCCGGAGCTCACGAGAACAACGGAAACAAAAAAAGAAGAAGAGGTGTCTGAGAGATGTGAGGCTCTCTGCGGTCAGTTTGTTGTTATATTCTTGTTTTCTGCGTGTTTTTCAGACTTTTTACGACAGAAAACTCCGCTGCGGCTCCTGTTGTCCTGTCGTCCTGGTAACTACGAGCCCAAAGCGATTGAATTACAGAAATGAGGCGCAGGTTTTCTGTTGTCTAGTCAAACCGTGTCGGTGACTTTGTGTTTGGAGTCTCTGTTTTTACTCCCACCGTTTGTTTGTTTCGCTGTTGGGAAGCAGGTGGGTAAAAGGAAGCAACACAACAGAGATAATGTGTCTTCTAGTGCAGAAATTAGTCACATTAAAGTTTAACCTTTAGTTTGGTAACTCAGGTAGCAGCTGATATTGTTTTTCTGTGCTGTAAATGTTTGCTTTAAGTGTTATTTTTACACTAAAGTCTTCATGTCCAGCCGCAAAGTTTGCATACTTTAGTTCATACTTAGGCTCCTCCAACTTGTAATTTTCTATGATAAAATCACTGAAACCAGTGAATCTTTGTCACAAAAAACAATCATGCATGTTGGCCCTTTCATTGAATCATTCCAGATTTTCTGTAAGTTGGTCGCCATCCGCAAGCTTCTGGTTGCATCTTTGACCGTCCTCTTAACACAATTAGTGCAGATCAATTAAATGTGTCCTGACTCAGACCTATTTCTTCATTACAGTCCACTGGTTCTTGATGGGGTTTAAGTCAGGACTTAGGAAAAGGCTAGTTTAAACCTTCAATTCTATCCTGAGAAATGCTAAGTCCAGACGGACACCTGATTGCTTTGTCCTCAAAATGGTAAAATATACGTTGAAATTGTTAAAATAACACAAAGGCTACACATTTGTGAAGCTGGAACCATGAAATATTTTAACATAAATAATCATGCTCCATTTATATGGCACTTTTCTTAAAGTTACAACTCACTTAACAGGAACAAAATAGTGACCAAATACTTTCCTGTCAATCAGCTAATTGTTAAATCAACAGGTTGTTTCAGCTGTATTATACCGTTGTCATAGTTACAAGTTCTTTAAAAAAAAAACTTAATTTGTAAAGCAACTGAAGCTTTCAGATAAATGTTGTGAAGTGAAAAGTAAAATATTTCTCTCTAAAATTTAGTGGAGTAGGATAAAGTGTGATGAAAAGAAAAAAACTCAGCAAAACAAACTTTTACTTTGATAAAACATTTATTTTCCATGCGTTCCACCACTATTATTTTTTATGTCACTATAAAGCTGATATCTCAGTGCTTTCTGTCAACCAAAAACCTGATTTACTCAAGACATTTTGACGTGCGACAGCAGGCAAATTACAGATGTAAATTGCAATGTATAATTAGCTGCTTTTATTGTCCTGGTATTGTGCTTGCTTGCTTATTGCTGTTAATAAAGTCCTATTTTGTTACAATTTGCTGATAATCCTACTTTAAAGTTTAAAATGTGATTCTAATTTCCTGTTTTTAACCGGATGCATGTTTTCTTTACTAAACACAGTAAACCTGCGTGATCATGACTGCACTGGTTCGACCTGGAGGCAACGTTTCAGAGCTCTGTAAGGATGGAGACAAGTTCCTTGAGGCTGGAGAGCTGGACAGAGCGACCTCCCTGTACATGTCTGCCTTCAGGACTCACGCCACCTCTGCAGTGTCCCACATGCGCAAACTGGACAGATCCAGCCTGAGTGAGGTGATTTCTACTCTAGAAGGATGGCTGGACGGTCACGGGGAGCACCAGCCGGCTCAGGGTCTGAATAAAGGCCTTGCCGCCGTGTTCCTGTCCACGCTCAGCCCCAACAATCTGTCCGCCACCATCTTCAAAATGGAGTCTCTCCTTCAGAGCGGCGGACACGGCTGCGAGGAGATTTTTGCTCGCTGCACTGCTCTGCTCGAGGGGAAACGAAACTCTCACCTGGACGGTTCGACTCGTGTTCTGTTAGAGATAACTCGAGCTTTGGCCTGTTTGTTCTCAGAGCCTCACAGTTTCAAAGGACTGCAGCTTTATCTCAAAGTTTACCAAACTAACAAGTCAGACACCGTCACACTGGTGAGGAGCAGACAAGCCGGACATCTATCCAAAATAGTGAAGGCCTTTACCGACCAGATGATGCTCATTTGTCCCTCTTTGACATTTGACAGCCACTGGGCGGCGACATTAGAGAAGAATGAGAAGTTGGACGTGGAGGCTTCTTCTACAATTATTGAGTTTTTGTTGGACCTCTCACCAGACAACAGAGACGTACAGGAACTTCAGGCGGCATATTTGTTTTTGACAGGCAGGTTTGGGGACAGTGCAGAGGTGTATTCGACTCTATTGAATGATGGTCAGAAAATCTCAGAAGATACAGCAGACAAGTTATCCCCAGACACTCCTGAGAGGAGAGCCAGATTATTAACCTGCCGAGCAGCCGCCTGCTTCTCAGCAGGCGGAAGGACTGCAGAGGAGTGCAGAGATCTGGGAAAAGCCTTTGAGATCCACCCTGCCATGGCTCGTATTTACTTCCAGAAGCTCTTCACCGATCACAGCACTGCCGTGGCTGCTCGCAACCATCTCCGTCAGGAGGCCGAGAGGGGCCTGTCTGGTTACAGAGAGCGAGTTCTCATCCGTGCAGACCTGAGATCTACAGAAGGAGTTGAACTTTTAGACCCCGTCATCACCCAGCTACGGACTCTGTGCCATTTAGAGCCTGACGGAGGAGGCAGGGAGTTGAGGGTACGACTGGCCGACTGTCTTCTCCTCAGAGGGGAACACAAAGAGGCTCTCTCCATCTGCAGCCAGCTAGCTGCCGCTCAGTGTCAGCAGAGCTATCAAAACACAGTCCAGGTCCTTCGAGGATATGCACGACTTCTCTCTGACGACCACAAGGGGGCGTTAGAGGACTTCCAGGCTGTCATTGAGCACAACACTCCTCACCCATCCAGCTGTGTTCGGGCCCTCTGTGGTCGGGGGCTCCTGCGCATGATGGGCGGCTTAAACTACCTCACAGCGCTGGACTACGTGACCGCCAGCAGGTTGAATCCTCAGGAAACAGCTCTGACTGTTCGCTGCTTGGTGCCGTGGAACTACAGGGGGCTGCTGTTCACTGTTCTGCTGGAGCAGGGACGGGTGATGCTGGAGGGTCCTGGAGAGCCCAAATCAAAGTCCAGTCCTGGTGAAGACCCCCAGCAGGTCCAGCAGGAGGACCAGCAGCAGACCCCGTCAAAGAGAGACAACCACAGATCAGGGTAGGTCTTTTCTCTGCTGTAATTTTCATTTTCAATTTAACTAAAAAAAAAGCTGTACCATTGTTGTCATTGAAGTTTTACATCGGGGTTCTCCCCATGATTAAGATAACAAACACATTGCTGGATTGTCTGTAAATTCAATGCTGTTCACACGATGGAGATGGAAGTGCATCATTGTAGTGGGGAAGAGATTTCACTCCTCAGCTTTTATAGTCAACATAAACTCTTTTCCTACTGGCTTGCTGTAAATAGGTTGTAAGTTTAAACATTATGGTTTAATTTTCCACAACATAAGAAATGCTGAATCAATCTTTCCAAAGACAAAAACCTTTCGTGAGTGTAAACATATCATCTCTGGTTGGCTTCAAACCTTTTTGACCTCTAGGCAGTTCTTCAACAATTATACCGAGGTCCATAAAAGTTACTCTGGTAATTTCAAATAGTTCCCCAACAACAGCGATACATTTACATTTAATGAACAAATAGGTGATCTACACTACTGGTCAACAGTTTGGAAACACCTTCATTTTATTATTTTCTACATTGTAGATTAATACTGAAGACATCAAAACTATAAAAGAATTCATGTGGAACTACAGTATGTTGTAAACAAAAAAGTGTTAATCTTAAGTATTAATCTACAATGTAGAAAATAATACAAATAAATAAAAAGCATTGAATGAGAAGGTGTGTGCAAACTTTGACTGGTAATGTTTGATATCCTAAGAGCTCGTGGTTGATTTTACTTCACGTTGTTAATGTGTTTTTCCTTTTACAAGAAGTTACACAACCTGTGGTGTATCGCATACCTAAACTTAATAACTGTTAAACATACAATTTTCACATCACTTATTTAGATCTTGGTCTAATCTTCATCTAACTAAACAAAATGTTTCAGTTTATGATCTTGGTTCTGAGTAATCTTTTCATGCATGTCTTTTCCTGTGCATTAGGACCCCTGCCGGAGTCCAGTCCCTCGCTGTGTTACTGATTGAGCTCCAGCCGAACGCCGACGGGCCTCAGATCCTGGCAGCGGACGCCTTGTACCAGCTCGGCCGGGTGGAGGAAGCCTACCGGTTGCTGCTCTCCATCGGGCCCACCAATCCTCGGGCTCCCATCCTGGCTCGACTTGCTCTGCTGCAGCTGCACAGAGGTTTCCTTTATGACACCAACCAGGTACATTAGTGTGAAACACCAACACGGTTTGTCAAATAGGGTTAGAGCTGAGGTGACGTTTGTGAAACCTGGTGCCACCAAATATTGGTACAGCAGATCGTTTCATATCTCACCACACCGACCACAGGAACACACATGCGAATATAGCACGACAGAGATGCCACTTGAAGAACTACAACGAGAGAATTATTAGAACAGCCTCATCTACAGCGTGTCCCACATCAGCTGATTCAGCCTCAAAATCCTCAAGGATTAATTAAACTGCTGGAGTCATGTTTCTTGTGAGCATCGAAATCTTCAAATTTAGTTTTAAATTGTTGTTTTTTTTTTAAGCTCAAAATTAAGCAATAATGAATTTCCAGAGTAGAAAAATGAGCTGGAGCACATTGCTTAATTCAGACTGTGAAAGAGTAAAAGAGAAATAGTTTCTTTGAGCTGAGATGCACTCATTTCAGCTGCATTTTGCTAAAAGATGTGCAGAGAACCAATGATTTGTTTATATGTACATTAAATGGGCACGGTTTGTCTTTTGTCACGGCGTTTTAGTTAAATGCTGCAACATAACTGTCGTGGGAAATTCAGAAAATTTAACCCAAACAGACAGATACTAATGGTAGGTGGGTTGTGGCGAAAGAAAATTTAAATTAAACTAAAGCTACTTATCAAAAAGATTGGAGAGTAAACACAAGACGGCTAGAGAATCTAGAGAAAGCACGAAAGTCCAAAAAAACAAAAGAATCAGAAAAGTACAAAAACTCAAATCGGGCAAAGCGAGAGCAAACAGAGTACAAAAACTAAATGTAGAAGCAGAACTAGGACGGCAAACAGGCATTTAATCCAGACAACAAAACAAGGTAATAAAGTGAAGCCTAAATGGAAGAGTAGCAAACATGATTAACTGACAAAAGAGAGAAGAAAGACACAGGATTATGTAGACAGAGTGAACCAGCTGATACAAGACATTTGAAACTAATGAGGGCAATCACTGAGGAAGGAAACGGAGCAAAAGAGAAGAAGGAAAACAACTAGAGACATGCAAGGAGGGGGATCTTTACAAAATGGAACAGGAAATTAACGAAAACTCCAGACCGTGACATATCAGCCTAATAAAATGCAGTGTAGTTACTGTACTCATGAAAACATGTTATATCCATTATCATATAATAAATGTCAAATTTAGATTTAGCCAATCTGGAGTGAGGTTTACTATTCTTGTTCCTCAATTATGCAGTTTTTACAGTGAAATATATAAAGATTTCATGTCCGTTTTCCTTGCAGCTGCTCAAAAAGCTCATCCTGTGTGGCGATACCAGCTGCTTGCGCCCCCTGTTGGCCGTGGCGCAGCAGAAGGACCGAGCGCTGCTGCAGGGACACTGTCACCAAGCTGCAAAACGCATCCTGGACGGCACAAGAGAAGAGAGCGGCGTCAGGGAGGCTGTGGCTTACCTTTCCATCGCCATCATGGCCGCTGGTGATTAGAATCTGATGGATAAATTACTGGTATTAGTCGGTCTACGTCAGGGGTGTCAAACTCATCTTAGTTCAGGTTCCACATTCAGCTCAATTTAATGTCAAGTGGGCCGGACCAGTAAAATCAGAGCTTAATAACCTATAAATAACCACGACTCCACCTTTTCCCCTTTGTTTTAGTACAAAAAAGTAGATTCTGAAAATGTTCACATTTAAGGAATTATCTTTTCACAAAACATTATGAACAGCCTGAAATTTATTAAGAAAAATAAGTTCAATTTCAACAACATTCAGCCTCAACTTATCATTTCCACATTACAACTTCCAGATCACAGAGTGTTTACAAAGGAACACAACACTTAGTCACAGCTGTCTGGACCTGAACATTATAGCATTTTACTTTATGATCAAAACGACAAATGTCAGACAAAAAATGACAAAAAACAACAAAAACAAGACAAAATGAGACAAAAAATGACAAAAGCAAAAAACAAAATGACACAAAACAAAAAAGAGACAAAAATTATACAAAATAGTTACAAAGTGACAAAACAATGGAAAAACAACAAAAACGAGACAAGAAATTACACAAATGATGCAAACGAGACAAAAAATGACAAAAGCGAGAAACAAAACAACAAAAAGTAAGACAAAAAAACACAAGTGAGACAAAAAGGAAACACAAAACAATGAAAATGAGACACAAAACGACAAAAACATGAGACAAATGGCAAAAGTCAGACAAAAAAAAGACAAAAAACAACAAAAACACGACAAAATATAACAAGGATGAGAAACAAAATGACAAAAGAACAATGGGCAATCTAGTATTTTACTTTATGATCAAAACAATTTGTCATCGTCTACAAATTATTTTAAATTCATAGTTTTACAAATTTACAGTCTGCAGTTAATGTCTTCTCTGTAATTTTTACACTTTGAGGGCCGGATTGAACCCTCTGGAGGGCCAGTTTTGGCCCTCAGGCCGCATGTTGGACACCCCTGGTCTACGTTAATAGTGGCTGATACATTAAGATAATGGTTGGCACAAAACATAAGTCTAGATTTGGCTTTAGTTTAGCAGGTAAACATGTTTTTATTTCACTTAACACAAAACAGACAGATTGGCTATGTGTTATTTAACCAGAGCTGTTTATCATATGTGCTGATCTTCTATGCGTTTGGATCCATGCTTTTTGACACACAAATACATGGAAGTTAGATAAAATAATACTCCAAAAGCTGTAAAACCAGTGCTCTAATGTGGTTTTTCAAGGTGGTGAGGCGGTGGACTCTTTGCTGGGGAGAGCCAGGTGTTACGCCCTGCTGGGCCAACGAAAGACGGCCATATTTGACTTCAGCGCCATTCTGAAGGAGCATCCCAAACACATCCAGGCTCTCTGTGGAAGAGGATTCACATACCTGATGCTGAATCAACAAAAGGTATTCAGTGAGTTAAAACAAAAACATGCTGTATATTTGGTACAGTTTGCACTCTTTTGTTTTCCTTCTCTGTCAAACTCCACAGATAACTGACATGCTGATAGTGAAACAGTCAAGGTGTAAACAATGAAGCAGTTGGAATAGAGCATTTTACATGAATCCAAAACATTAAAACAATTAGGTTTATAATAGATGATACTATTTTTAAAAAGCTGCCACAGCAAACATTTTTGTTCTGCACTTTGGAATAATTAGACGTCTGCCAGAGGACCTGAGAATCTGTGCTAGAAAGAGCTTTGAGGACAAGTAGAGAATTTTATTTCAAATTATTTTATAAGTATTTCCATCTCCTGCCTTCCTACCTACTCCCTTTTTACCTGGTAAAATACCTTTAAAGAACTAATGCAACTGATTTAATGCAGTTTCCCACCTGCCAGAAAGTGATTCCATATCTTACCTTCTGTCTGAAAGCTTATTTTGGCATCAAAATGACTTGATTTAATTAGTGTGGGGTCTTATTTTCAAAATGTTTGCCCCCCAACTTTTTTTTACCTGGTTAAACACTGTTAAAGGCAAAAGATGCATACAAACATGCAAATATTTAATGTTATTAGAATGTATGTTGGCAAAATGTAGGTTCAGTTTCAGTGTAAAATTCAACCCTTTTCCTTTCCCCCCCTAGGAATGCACTCAGGACATCCTCGCAGCGCTACAGATCAACACTGATTTGGTCACCAAAGACATCTTGTCACTCAAGGACAGAGCACAGAAGCTGGTCTGCAACTGGCTGCATCAGTTCTGTCGTAAAAATCTCTCAGATATTGTGGTCTCGAGTTCTGTTCCCTGCCACGAAGAGCAGGTCAGAGAGGCGTTTGTAATTGGTGGAGCTCTGATGAGGACCGACTGCAGAGACCCCAGATGGCATCTCCTCTACGTGGACATACTGTTGGCTAAAGGTGAGATGGTAGTTTTGCCAAACTTTGCTGCTAGATTCTTGATTTCAATGGAAATGATCAGGTTTGGAGGTTGTGATTTACCCTGTGGTGTTGCCAGTTTGATTGAAATCGCCATCACCGCTGTTGCTCCTTGTTTCCAGTAATCCTTCCTCCTGTTATCTGCTGCAGGTGAAGTGAAGGCAGCCGGCGCTCACCTGTGCCAGGTGTTTGGCCAGGAGCCGAGAGACGCAGCGCCCCAGGCTCGGGTGGGCGTGGTGGAGGCCTGGCGGCAGAACTACCGCAGTGCCGCTCGCAGGCTCAGCAAACTGACCGAGAAAGATCCATCCAGCCTGGACTTCCTGCTGGCACTGATCCCATTTAATCAGCGAAAATGCATGGCACAGGTAAGCTGATGTGAAGGAATCCCAGACTCAGTGCTGTGCCGGATTGGGTGGCATTTTTATTCCACCAGCCTCAGCAAATTTGTTTTATGTGCAGACATTTCCACGAGGAATAAAAACAATGCACTCATATCAGTTCTGTTCCAGGAGCTAGAGCGTTCTAGTTGACGGCTACCAGAAAAGGATTTGTGTCTTTGTGTTTGTGTCAGTTTTGCATGTGCTGTATTAAATAAATTGTCACTTCAGGAAGCTACATCTGAACATATCACAACAAATGTTTCTTTAGCTTGAGGAGAGCAGTGTAGTTGAGAACCTGAGAAAGACAGGGCATCTGCAACAGCATATTACCTTAATCTGACTTAACCAAACAGACAGAAGCAAGAGCTGAGTGACACCGAGCAGGAAAAATATCGTACAAACTGACGGTACAGGATAAAGATGAAGGAATATTTAGAGAGATTTGACATAGAGGATGTCAAAAAGTTTTTTATGGAACAGCATGCAAGGGATTGTTTTTGATGCCACTGTGCCAAGGCTGAAGCTCACTGGTCTGTTTGTGATAATAACTCACTGACTATCATGTCATTTAACCCTCATGTCATCCTGCAGGCCAAATTTGACCCGGTTTAAAATTTGAAAATGTGGGGAAAAAAATAGATATTTCCACAGTGAAACTTCTAATGTCCACATTTTCAGCATTTTTGGGAAATCTTTGAACATTTTTTGGTGGAAAAAAGAAATGTTAAAAATGTTTCTTAAGGACATTCACAAAAAAATCAACCAAAATCCAGTGAAATTCACTGGATTTCGGTTGATTTTTATGTGAATGTTCTTAAAGAAAATATCAGAAGTTTTACTGATATATATGGAATCACTTTAGATATTTTTAGGATTTTTTTGGAAGATTTTTACTCATTTTTTGAAAATATTTACAAGAATTTTCTTGCCAAATTTGGGCAATTTTTAAAAAAATAAAACTTGTAAGAGAAACTTTTAAGGAATTATTGGAATTTTCTTCCTGAAGGTTTTGCAAATTTTCAGAAATTTGGGGAATTTTTTAGCTGAATTTTTGGATTTTTTTCAGACAAGGAAACAATATTTTTGGTGCCTGTAAATGAGGACAACAGGAGGGTTAAGGAAGCTGGTTGCTGCAGCTGTGATAAGTGGTGCTGTGGCTTAATCTATACCTCCTGATTACAGCTGAAACTGTTTTCTGGCTGAATTTTAGTTGGCCAATGATCTTCCTGTAAACTTTTCCACCTTTGTGTCACGCAGTCAGACTTTTAAAATCCTCTGGTAAGTCTCCTCTGTGTGGAGCCATTAAACCCCTCATCATTTTTATCATCACTATCTAAATGTGGATCTACTCAGAAATGATCATTCATTCATTCATTCATTCATTCCTCAAAATAGCCTTGACTGTGATCTGTTGTCTTGTCTTAGTAATGTCTTTTTTATTTTACCTGTGTTTTATTTAGTTTAATGTTATTTATATGAATCTTTTAGTTTCTAAAACCTACGTTTTTCACATAAACATTTTTCCTTTGAGGGAGTGTTGTACTCCGAGTCGTAGTAAATGAAATCTGCTATTTGGAGAATGATGTTGTTGACCAATTTAGAGCGTATGTTTCAATGTCGACAAGAAAAGCTTAGTTAAAGTTGTTTTTAAAAATATGTATAAATACTGTGTTTTTTTTTTCTTTTTAAAGAAGTGTGACTGTGAATCACACTTCAATCAACCTGGTAACTTATAAATTTGGTGCAGGAATTATAGAGACAATGAGATTAAGATAAAGTAAGGTGAAATATTTTAAATATAAAGTCAAAATCTCAATGTCTATCTCATAATTTTGATTTTTCCCTCATTTTTTTCTTAGTTTGTCAAAATGACTTTAGAATGTGAGATATAAAGTCAAAATTAAATTTTTTATTTCAGAAGTTTGTTTTTTCCTATTTTTATGACTTAATGTCAGAATTCTTTTTTTGTGATTCTTAATGTTGCCTTTTTTTATGTCAAAGTTGTCATTTATAATTAGAATTTGTGGTGTTTTCATAATTTACATGTTTTTAACCACTGAAAAATTGTGTTTTTTGTTCATACTTTTAACCTGGTGTCTTATAAGTTTGGTGCAGGAACTATAGAGACAATGAGGAGGAATGAAGAGATTACTGTCTGACAAACGTATGTTCTCACTGATGGAATCTCAGTTTTTAAGTGTTAACACTGAAGCTCAACATTACCTCGAGAAGTTCAACTATTCATGCATTTCTAAATGAGTTTACTGTGCATCTGCTCTGTACCAGGCAGCAGCCCAGGAGGCCAGCAGTGTGTCGTCATGCGGCCACTGGGATCAGGCGCTATGTCTCCTGACCGTCGCAGTACAAGCAGTGGGCAGTCACAAACTACAGTATCTCCGTCAGAGGGCTGCATGTCTGGCACAGCTGGGATTACACGTGCGAGCCGTAGCCGACCTGGACAGAGTCATCCAGAAACACGACTCCAGCTGCTCGGACGAGCCTCAGGTCTGGGCGGAGGATCTGTGTCGGAGAGGTCGCAGCCTGGTGCTCTGCTCCAGAGAGGGGGCAGCTCTGGAGGACTTCACCCAGGCCCTGGAGCTCCACAGGGACCAGGCCCTGCTGTGTGTGGAGGCCGGTCTGGGGAGGCTGCGTGTGGCCGAGTGCTTCCTGCGGGGGGCGCTGCAGCACTACGGGGAGCAGCAGCTCAGCAACGCCTGGACGCTGATTGAAAGTGGCCTCCTGGTGGACGGCGAGAACACAGAGCTGCGCAGACTGAGGGCAAGAGTCAAACGGGAAGTAGCCGGACCTTGTAACGTCAATTAGCGCCGATCAGACTGGACGCAGGATATCCAGATGTGCAGAGCAATCATGTCAGTGCCTGTTCTTTACATTTCTGTTTTACAGGATGTCTTATGGTTTAAATTATGTCTTCCAAGTTCAATTTAGCTCTGTAGGAATAACAGCAGTATTTGTGAGCAATCAGTATCTTTATAATTGAATCAAGGCAATATATTTAATGTCAGACAAGAAAGCAAATAGAAATATTAAACACAACAATCAGTAAACTTCATCATTCACACATTTATCCCTGAAACATCAGTAACTGAGTTAACAATAAGGATTGTGTTTTTCTATCTGAATGAAATCATGCAGCGTTCATTTTAATACCACATTTTAATTCAAACCACCACACCTAGATATAGATTTAAGAAAGTGTCAAATGTGCAGGATTTATACTTTTAAAATGGAGGAGGCATTTCTTTAATCATATCAATGGCAGCAAGCAATTTATTAATGCAGAAATATAGGAAAACATAAATAAATACTGGAATTCAGTCCATATCACTTTCATTAAAGAAATTTAAACACAACATCGTGACATTAACATTAACTTCTCTGTGTTTTTGAAGTCGAACTTTAGCATTTAGCCTTACAAATACTGTGTATTATATCTATGCATATAGTGTTAGTGGAGCTTGCAACATGCACTTTGGTATTATGCAGACACAGTAATGTATTGCGGTTCCATGTTGCCGAAGTAGGATTTCTCCCACTCGCTCATGAGGTCGAAGTGCAGCGGACGGTCGCAGAAGGTGCAGGAAGCTGTAGCCGGGCTGTTGAGGTGCAGACCGGCCTCCTGCCACACCTCCACCAGGTTATCTGCAAATAGGACAGACATATGTAAGACGTTAAATGCCTATTTATTTCCATTTTAAAGCTTAAAAGTTCAGCACACACTTAGATCATGCGTTGAGTTTTGCTACTGAGAGATAACAGAGCGCTTCGAATTATTAGGAGGTGTTACACCACAAGAAGGAAGCAATACTGGTTTTCATTCATTTCAAAGAGGCATTCGACTCAATTGACAGAAACAAAATGTTCCAAATTCTACTGGCTCACATCCACACTTGTCAACCATCATTAGGCAACACTTCTGCGGTAGTCAAGACTCCTGAGGACAACACAGATCTCTTCTCCATAAACACCGGAGTACTCCAAGGAGACCCTCTAGCACCTTTCCTCCTCATCATCTGCTTAGACTATGCACTGAGGAATGCAGTCTTGCCCTCCGATGGTCTGACCCTAAAGCGTCGTCAAAGTAGAAGACACCCTGAAGAAGTCCTCCCAGAACTTGCATTCGCAGGTGACATCGCCCTCCTGGAAAACACTCTAAGTGAAGCAGAAGACCTTCTGCATCGGGTAGACCGAGAAACAAGATGGATTGGACAAAGTTCATGCACCTTAACTCAACATCTGAGGAGACACTGCAGCACTAGATGGGTCAGAAATTGAAAAAGTTGATGATTTCCTACATCTTGGACAAAGTCACTCTCAAAAAGAAACTGATGGAACTTCTATCAGAATGTTACGGATGATACAAAACATCTCCTGGAAATTGTACCTCACCAACAAGTCTATATGTCTCACATCCACGCTGGTCAACCATCATTAGGCAACGTAGACTAGACCTGCATGGACACCTGATGCTATCAGAAGGGCTGGCAGGCCGAGCACAACATTAAGGGAGGTGCTAGAAGAAGACACTGGTCTGGAAGGCAAAGAACTTTTCACTGCAATGCTGGACAGAGGGAGCTGGATGAAGAGCTTTATTCATGTCACTGATCCCGTCGAGTGCTGCCATTTTGCAGAGCAGTTTAAGGTAGCAGTGGATAAATGCTTTCACAGCAGGCAGACTCCCAGAGGACACACATAAATCACCCGCGGCGGCCATTGTCCCCACTTAACTTGACTGGATGTTTACTTGAACCACCGTGACCTAATTGCACGAAGGATCCTCACACTCACCCACAAAGTAGTCCATCATGTCGGGGTTGTGATGAGGAGACGGAGCCAGACGCAGCAGTTCTTCACCGCGAGGCACCGTGGGGTAGTTGATGGCCTGGACGTAGATGTTGTGTCTCTCCAGCAGGATGTCGCACACTTTGGTGTTCAGCTCGGCGTTGCCCACCTGCAGAACAGACCATGAAAGGTGGCCATTTGGTGGAGTAATATCAGAACATTTGTGGACAAATCAAAGCTGATATTACAATTTATTAACCCTCATGTTGTCTTCATTTACGGGCGCCAAAAAATATTGTTTCCTTGTCTGAAAAAAATACAAAAATTCTGCAAAAAAATTCCCCAACTTTCTGAAAATGTGCAAAACTTTCAGGAAGAAAATACCAAGTTTTATTTTTAAAAAATCCCCTAAATTTGGCAAGAAAATTCTTGTAAATGTTTTCAAAAAATGAGTAAAAATCTTCCAAAAAAATCCTAAAAATATCTAAAGTGATTCCATATATATCAGTAAAACTTCTAATATTTTCTTTAAGAACATTTTCATAAAAGTCAACCAAAATCCAGCGAAATTCACTGGATTTTGGTTGATTTTTTTGTGAATGTTCTTAAGAAACACTTTAAACATATTTTTTTTCCACCAAAAAAGATTTCCAAAAAATGTTGAAAATGTGGACATCAGAAGTTTTCACCGTGAAAATATTTTTTTCCCCACATTTTCAAACTTTAAAACTGGTCAAGTTTGACCCACAGGACGACATGAGGATTAAGTTTGTGGAGTGTGGGGTGTCCCTCTGGATTGATTTAGGCGTAATCACTTTAGATATTTTTAGGATTTTTTGGAAGATTTTTACTCATTTTTTGAAAATATTTACAAGAAATTTCTTGCCAAATTTGGGTAATTTTTTACATTTAAGGGAAATTTTTAAGGAATTATTGGAATTTTCTTCCTGAAGGTTTTGCAAATTTTCAGAAATTTGGGGAATTATTTTGCTGATTTTTTGGGATTTTTTTCAGACAAGGAAACAATTTTTTTGGTGCCTGTAAATGAAGACAACAGGAGGGTTAATACAGTTTTAATACCTTTTATCTTGAGGGAAGTGTTTTGTGTGTATTTATTATATGTCATCATATCAGGAGATCAGATAGCAGCGATGTTAAACCTTCCTACCCTGATGGGGATGATGTGGCTGGGGCAGTTGACCACAGGCAGGCCTTTATCCATCAGCAGCTGCCTCATGTGCTTGACGTTCCTCTGGTGGGCTCGGCGGAGAACCTGCCCCTCCGGACTCTTCAGGACCCGGACGGACTCCAGGGCTCCGGCCAGGACCATCGGGGGCAGAGCAGTGGTGAAGATGAAGCCCGCTGCGTAGGAGCGCACCGTGTCCACCAGGGCGGCGCTGCTGGCGACGTAGCCTCCAACACAACCGAAGGCCTTGCCTGGAACAGTGATAAATGACAGGTTGATTGTATTATTAGTAAAGAGAGGCACATTTATTCAGGTATACACTTTACAGGAGAGTTTCTTCACAATAATGCTTCACCGTTTCTTTACTGGTACTATTTCATGAATTTCTGCATCTCTGTCTATACATCAGGAGTGTCAAACTCATCTTACTTCAGGTTCCACATTCAGCCCAATTTGATCTCATGTGGGCCGGACCAGTAAAAACACAGCATAATAACCTATAAATAATGACAACTCCAAATTTTTCCTTTGTTTTAGTGCAAAAAAGTACATTCTGAAAATTTTCACATTTAAGGAATTATCTTTTTACCAAATGTCATAAACAACTTGAAATTTCTTAAGAAAAATAAGTTCAATTTGAGCAACGTTATGCCTCATATAATCATTTCCACATTACAACTTCAATTCAACTTGAGCTTGTTTCTGTGTTTATTGCCTAGTGAACACTTCTAACAGAGCTTCGATAAACTCATGTTGTAATTCAGGACTCGTTTACAGGGATTTCTGCCTCCTTCAGAATGCTACACACAGCACCGACTGCCTGAGGATGGGTTTTATCAGCGCTGCCAGAGAGGGAGTAGAGCCGACACCCAGCTGATAAAACCTCTGCTTCCTCTGATGACGGCTCTCCTGAACCTCCTCTAACCAACAGGAGAGCAGCATCCCGCTCACTGACACTTATTGCTGCTATGTTGGCAATATGACAGTGTCAGTTAGCACAAGGGAGAGTTTAGACAAGGAGAAAACCAATTAATTTGTATCAGTTTGAAGCTGTTTGACTTGCCTCTCTCGTGTTGTAGAGAAGTGACATGACTGATGTTGGCATTGTCAGTGCAGAAGTGTCTTTTTTATTAACAGGGTAGGATAATTTATCATACCTTTGACAAATATAACAATAAAAAGCAGAACGACAGCCTTTCTTGGTCATTTTTTGACCTGTAAGACCCAGAGAAGACCATTGTCCTCAATGCTGTTCTCCTCTTGATCTCTAAGGGGTTACAGTAACGTTAAGCTCAGTATAATATTGCTCGCGTGTAATAACTACTCTGTCTTCATGTGCAATATTACAATGTCACTGTCAGACATATAGTTGCTGTTTTTTAAATTTTTAAAAATTATTTTATTTTTTATTTTTATTTTTTATTTTATTTTATTTTTTATTTTTATTTTTTCGTTGTTATTTTATTTTATTTTTTATTTAATTTTTACATTTTTATTTTTATAGCAATTTTAATTTAATTTAATTTTTTTTTTTTTTTTTTTTTTTTATTATTTTAATTAATTTTTTTATTTATTGCTGCACATAATCTTGTGTTTTACATCTCTGACACTTAGATGGACACTACTGCCTTTGCTACCTCTGCAGCAACCACTCATACTGTTACTGCCGCTGCACATAATCTGCTGCTTTCGCCCATCCACCTTTTTTGTGTTTTTTCTTTCTCTTGCTCTTTATAAGGTGCTGCTCTTTGCCTACCTAATTGCCCCTCGGGGATAAGTAAAGTTTTTTCTGATTCTAATTTTAAAGACACAAAAAGTGGATTTTCTTCAAAGAAACTCACCTAAGGTCCCAGAAACGATGTCAATCTTGTGCATGACGTTGTCCCTCTCGCCCACTCCAGCTCCGTGGGCTCCGTACAGGCCCACAGCGTGGACTTCATCCACAAACGTCAGGCCTCCATAACGGTGAGCCACATCGCACAGCTCTTCTAGAGGACATATGGCACCTGAAGCCCCCAGGGAATAAAGGTGGTATAATTAGAACGGTGTATAGGTGAACAGCAGGATAGTAGAGCTGCAAATGTCATCACCGTGCAAGATCTGCGTGTATGCTGAGAAAATAGTCATTGTTATGATTCAGACATATTAAACTCTCTACAAAACATTAAGTGTTTTCATCAAGATGACATTTTTGTGTTAGTGTTGGAAGAACTGTGCTTTATGGATGCTGTCGCTGGTGGAACATAACGCAGAAAAATAGATCTGAAGTGAAAAAATGATTCTTTCTCATTGGAGTCAGTGATTAATGACTGATAATTAACTGAATAACTGTAGATGATAGAAATATAAACACTCCACATCTGCCTTTCTCTTGATCAACTACAAATTGTGAATTTGAGAGATAATTCTATTAATAAAGACACACATCGACTGATAATTTATTTGTTTTACTTTGTAAAAGTCCTGTGCACATCATGTTATTTGGATCATTTTGTGTAAATTAATTTAAAGACTTAGATTTCTTAATTTGTTTTATTCACATCTAAATTCTTCTGTAAATAAGGAATAGGTTAATAGATTAATTTCCCACTATTTGTCTAATTAATCACATAAACACATTCAGTCTATTACTGCAACTATGAGATTTCTTTCAAGCCATTTCAAATATAGAAAATTCTTTGCTTTGAATTTAAAATACCTCTTTCCTAATCAGACGCAAATATTTTCCAGAGATCAATTTATTCAAGGGTTTTTCTACATTTTTTTTTTACAGTTTCCTGTATTTTCTTGTATAGTAAAACCGAACACAATAACAACTCTTGTGAAATTATACAGAAAATAACGTGATTGCCTTGAGTTCTGTTTCGTTATTTCCTGTTTTATTTTGTAAAAAAAATTCCCGTTCCTGTGTGTCCCTTGTGATTTTACTTCCTTCCTTTGTGTGTCTGCTTCCTCTTTTGATTGACCTGATCAGTTCCACCTGTGTCTTGTCTCCTGAATCAGTTCTCTGGAGATAAATCGGCATGTTTGCCTGCTCATCACCTGCCTCATCCTCTTTTCTCTGCCTGAGGCTGCTGGATTTCTTCCATGTGCTCCTTCTGTTCCTCAGGTTTGTTTGTTGTTCCTTTTGGGATTGTTTTGTTTTGGGTTTCCTGTGCTCCAGATTAGGTTTTGGATATCCCAAGGACTTTTAGTTTGGATTTCTTTTGTTTCTTCACTTGTCATTCTTTTGTTTAGTAAATTTTTTTGTTTGTTTTTTTTTTTGGCTTTGAGTGTCTGAATTTGGGTCTCCACTCGATCCTTTGATAATCTTTCAACATCCTGTCAGCTTTGCACACTAACAGCAGTCTCTGAACCAGCTTCATGAGGTTGTCACACAGAATGTTCTTTAATTACCAGGTGTTCCTTGTTAAAATGATAGTTTCTTGATTGCTTAATCCTCGTGTTGTCCTACGCGTCAAAACTGACCCGTTTTAAAGTTTGAAAATGTGGAAAAAAACATATTTTCACAGTGAAACTTCTGATGTCCACATTTTCAACATTTTTTGGAAACCTTTCAGCATTTTTTTGGTGGAAAAAAAAAGTTTTTTTTAAGAACATTCAGAAAAGTTTTACTGATATATATGTATATATGTATGTATGTATATATATATATATATATATATATATATATATATATATATATATATATATATATATATATATACACATACACATATATATATATATATATATATAGTTAGATTATTTGGGAGATTTTTACTCATTTTTGAAAATATTTACAAGAATTTTCTTGCCAAATTTAGTTTTTTTTTTTTTTTTCTTTTTAAATAAAACTTTTAAGGGAAACTTGTAGGGAATTATTGGAATTTTCTTCCTGAAGGTTTTGCAAATTTTCAGAAACTTGAGGATTTTTTTTTTTTTTTTTTTTTGCTGAGTTTTTGGGTTTTCTTCAGACAAGGAAGCAATATTTTTTTTGGTGCCTGTAAATGAGGAAAACAGGAGGGTTAATGTGTTTGGTAGTAGCATAAGTTCTTCAGGAAATAGCCCTGTTTGACTGCTGTTGTAATCCACATTATGGCAAGAACTGCTCAACTAAGAAAAGAACCTGTCATTAATTTAAGATGTGACGGAGGTTTTCAATAACACACTGTTGTCATAAAGCCCATCAAACACAGGAATAAATTTTGTCTCTTGAGGACCAAACCCAGAAAGGAAGGCCAGAGGTTTGTTCTGCTGCAGTGAATGAGTTCTTCAGAGTTGTTAACCTCAAATAGTCCATTAACAGCCCACATCAGTTGTTGGTCAGGACTGAATTCATGGTTGAGGCTAAGAAAAAGAACTGCTGGGGCCAAGAAACATAGCAAAAGGACATTAGATCAGTTCTATTGAGCCCACATTTTAAACCTTTGGTTCCAGCTTCTGTGCCTTTTGAGATGCAGAGAAAGTTAAATGGATGGTATCTGAAACTGCACTCAAGGTACACCAAACTAGCATGACTACCACAACCTTCTGAAATGACTGAGCATCCCATGAGCCTAAACACACCTCCAGGTTCTGCAAGGGCTGTTCTACCAAGAAACCAGGAGTGATTAAGTGCTGCATCATATGGCTTGGCCTCCATAATTGCCCAAACTAAACCCAGTGGCGGTGATCGGGGATGAGTTGGATGGCAAAAAGCAGCCAACAAGTGCTTCTAGAGTCCCTCAAGAATGTTGGAAAAACATGTCAGGCGGTGACTTCATAAAGCCGGCTGAGAGAATGCCAGACAGAAAGTGAGTGTGCAAAGATGACTTATAATTTAGTTTTTCTCACTACATAAATCCAAATGTGTTACTTCAAAATTCCGGGTTCTTTAGTTCTGTTCTGCATGAGTAGGTGCCTAAACTTTTGGTTGCTACTGCACACCTTTCACATGGAAGGTTAAGCATCCAAGATGAGATAAAAATGACCGAACCAAACCCTCAATAGGGACTTTCATGGTACTCACCATCCATTGAGTGCACGGTCTCAAATGCCACTATTTTTGGCGTCTTGGGGTCTGACTTTCGCAGCAGCTCTTCCAGGTGTTGACTGTCATTGTGGCGGAAGATGAAGCGTTTGGCTCCACTGTTCCTGATGCCCTGAATCATCGACGCATGGTTCCCTGCATCAGAGTAGATCTCGCACCCTGTACGTGACCGTGAACACACCACAGAGAATCATTGCTGATGACTTCAATGCATCAACTGTGAGATGCATTTAATCTTTTCTATAATCTCAAACTTTGATGTTCTGTTATCTGTTGATATGGCTCCAAGATCAGTATTTACCTGGCAGCATCTTGGCCAGAGTGAAAAGGGTGGAGTCGTTTGCCACGAAGCAGGAGGAGAAAACCAAAGCTGCATCTTTCCGGTGTAGCTCAGCAAGCTCCTTCTCCAGAGACACGTGGAGGTTACTGGTGCCTGAGATGTTCCTGGTCCCTCCTGCTCCTGCACCATGTTTCTCCAGGGCCTCACTGAGGGCATCCAGAACAGAAAAGATGCAACATCTGGCCCAGATAATCTTACATAAGACACATATGCTTATGTTTTTCCTTCTTCATTAGTCTTTGCAATTTCTGGGGTTCTATCAATAAAATATATGCTTTGCAATTTGTATCAGACTTCAGACTTTTATGTTCATGAAACTGAAAGACTGCAACTGTGCCTGAGGACAGTAACATACTGATGTTTAGCAGCAATAATGTTTACCAAGGTAGCTATTTTAGCATTCTGTGCTAAAGGTAAAACTGGCATTCAGCACCATTGCTGTCACTAGATTTGCATAAATGTAGTCATAAACCAAAATACTGGACAGATTAAAAGTTCAGTAGATGATGGCTTGAGATGAAAAGTTAACAGATCCCCCAAATTACTATATTTACTGTCCTGTAAATCCAGTGGAATGGTGTGGAAAAGAATTTCCCCACAGGAACAATAAAGTCTAACCTTAAGAATATGAATGTTTCTACTAAATCAATGACCATTCACCCAATAGCTGTCAAGACATTTCACTTAATGACTTGATGGTGGCTGTATAGAAAGTCAGATCACTAGTAGGATTCATCCTCAGGGAAGACAAATTTCAATGCAAGACATCCATAGCTGTAAAAATATTGATCTGGACCAAGTTATTAGGCCCACTGACTGACCAACCAGCAAACACTGCCATTTCTAGAGCCATGACTTGACTAACTAAAACTATGGTTTTGTCTAAGGTCTCTAGATTCTTCAATCCTTAAAGAACTTTGTTACCTCTATATCTAAACATTAACACCCAAAAACACTGAAATTGACGTTCTAGTCCTACCCTTTCTGCTTTTACCTGATTGCACTGAGGACCCGAGGGTGCCGGCTCATTCCCAGGTAGTCGTTGCTGCACCAGACTGACACCTGAGAGCCTTCCCGTCCGGAGATGGAGTAATCCTCAGCAAAAGGGAAGACCTCAGCGCTCCTGTTCACCGTCTTGAAGACTCTGTATGTGTGGTCCTTCTTTTTCTCAGCAATCTTCTCACTGAAGAAGTGATCGTAGTCATAGCTGGGGCCAACTGCAGGAAGGACAGTTTGGCTTAAAATCAGTTCACTGCTTTGGTATTAGCCAAACAAAAACCTTCATTAGAAGATCCGTTTAGCTGTTAAACTTACCCATGTTGTCTTTGAGGAGGTGGGTGACGGTGTTGCTTTGAGCTGATGCTGGGAACACGGAGTTCTTTAAACCTTTCAACAGAGAGGTCACCAAACCTGTGACAGGAGGAAATAGATCTGTGAGGGTGGATTGTTGTATTCCCTTTTGATATGTCAGATTTGCTTTTGTTAAAGTTCTGATTCTGGTGTTGTGTGTGTTTCCTGCAGCTCCTACCATCTTGGACATCCTCCTGAACCTCAGCACTGGCCCGGACCATCCTGATCTGAGAGGAGACGAACGGGCAGTCCTTGGATGCTGACACAGCCACCTGAGTAGCAGTCTGAGCGTACGACATCCTCTGGTCCAACAGGGAAAGTTGGTGATTCTTGGGTTTGGTGGGTGAGAGGCTCAGCTTGGCCTCCAGAGAGGCTGAGCTGCTCACAGTGATCTGACGGGTAATGATGGGGCATTGGTCCGCCATAGACAGCAAGGAGGCTCCGGTTCTCCTTAAAGCCGGCTTTGGAACAGACTTCAGGAAGGGGCAGTGATGAAGGAAGGCAGCCATGGCAGCTACTGAGGCTGTTCTTACTCTGAGGTAAGACAAAAAGACAGGAGAATAAGTCCACCCTCAACCCGTTTTTGTCGTATATATGGTTAGATTCTTGGTGATCCTTGGAGCTTCAGTAAAGCCAACTGGAATTCTCTTTAAGGTTCTCGCTTTATACTGAAGCTCCTGGGATTACTAAAGGCTGAGTGTTACGGAAAAAAACAAAACATGTCATACATATTTCAAACATGTGACCAAAGTGTGAAATGAGGATAACTTGTGCAGAAAGCAGCAGGTTCCTCCTAATGGGTGTGGCACAAAGCTGCTGCTTATCTCCACTCTGCAGAGCTGCCCAGACAGACGTCATCAGCTGATTACTGCACAAGCTATTAAATAATAACCCCCTGACGAAAACCACCAAGACCAAATTCTGTTGATTGGTACTTACTATTTCCCTGCTGCTAAGTTTGTCACCCTCAAAAGTAAAATAAGTTAACTTTGCATGCAGTGGCAATAAATAATCCACCACAATCCCGACAAAGCAATTAATAATCCCTATTTTAATGTTCTAATGAGCACCTCTTTGTGAAGTTTAGTGTACAAACAGTTGTATAGTTTCTCCTATTATCTGCTGTGGTCAACAGATAAAGCAGTTCTCGGGGTTTGTGGCTTTCTGTTGTGGTCAGATGTTATCTTTATGTTTGTATCGACCACCAGCGCCTTTTAAACCCCACAAGTAGGTCATATGTTTTGTTGTTATTGCCATATGGAGCATCCACGCCTTACGTTTCCTCTCAGTGACTGCCGTAAAAATGAAGAGATAAATCAATAAAGCACAAATAAATATAACAATAACTCTGCTACCAATCATAACAATAGTACAATTAACACCACAATGCAAATAATCGTGCTATTTCTGGTAACCTTAACAATATTAATGATGATTTAACAGCTCAGACCAGAAGTGAAGCCTGTCAGGAAGCTCACCTGTTGACCTGCACTGAGGACGAACTTCGGAACAGCGAAGAGACAGAAGGTCAGAGAGTGTCAGCAGTTATTACTCAGATGTTGAGCAGCATTATGTAATCAGCTCTGCTCCCACCCCTCAGAGGTGGCATGGAGGTCTCAGCTTTGGGGCCGTGAAGGGAGTTGTTCGCCTGTGTGGGAGGTGCAAAGATGCTGATAGGTTTCCAATAAAGTCGTGCCTCAGTCTTTCGTGTAAATGGTCACTGTGGTGGACTGAGCTGAAATGATAATCTGTCAAAGAAATGAGGCTTCATTTTCTAAAAACATACACTGATATAGTAATGTCTTCATCTTCCTTTATGATTTACGGCTCGTGGATGTACGAGAAAGAACAAATGAAGATGCTGCAGAACAGTAAACACAGCATTTTATTACATTTTATTCATTCTTTTTATCATAAGGGATTAAGTATTTGAAACTATTTCTTAGGTGACAAACGGTGGAGTTGTGGGCATTCACTGACATGTAGCGTGTTTTCGTCTTCATCTTGTCATCTGTGTCATTGGAATGAAGTTGATTTTTGCAGTCAATACTCAAAGGAGTGACTGTGTGCTGATCACATCATGCGATCATTGTCTTTTAAAAGCCACACCTATAGAGAGCGGATAAACTCAGTGGTTGAGAATCTGTCACCAGATGAACAGCTTAAAAGGTATTTAGTGAACAATCTGCAAAGGTTAAGTCTTTTCAAACCAAAACAACAGCAGCAAGCAAGTTTATTTACATAGCAACTTATCATACACAGAGGTTTTTCAGAATTTAGGTAATAAATCAAGCAAAAACAGTGCAGACAAGTTGGGTAAAATGCACACAGATTTCAATTTCTTTTTTTTTTTTTTTCAAAAAAAACGGAAAAAATGTATGAGATAAAGTATACAACAAAGCTGAAAATAGATTGATTAAAATTAACCCTTGTGTCATCCTGCGGGTCAGAATTGACCTGTTTTAAAGTTTGAAAATGTGGGGGAAAAAAAATATTTTCACAGTGAAACTTCTGATGTCCACATTTTCGATATTTTTGGGAAATCTTTGAACATTTTTTGGTGGAAAAAAAGAAATGTTAAAAATGTTTAAGAACATTCACACAAAAAAATCAACCAAAATCCAGCGAAATTCACTGGATTTTGGTTGATTTTTTTTGTGAATGTTCTTAAAGAAAATATTAGAAGTTTTACTGATATATATGAAATCACTTTAGATATTTTTAGGATTTTTGGGGGGAAGATTTTTACTCATTTTTTGAAAATATTTACAAGAATTTTCTTGCCAAATTTGGGGGATTTTTTTAAAATAATACTTTTAAGGGAAACTTTTAAGGAATTATTGAAATTTTATTCCTGAAGGTTTTGCAAATTTTCAGAAATTTAGGGATTTTTTTGCTGAATTTTTGGATTTTTTTCAGATAAGGAAACAATATTTTTTGGTGCCCATAAATGAGGACAACAGGAGGGTTAACTGAATGAAAGTGCACACAAGTAGAAATTTTACCTTTTTCTTCAAGTCAGAAATAAAAGAATATGTGCATGCTGCCTTTCTATTTTTATTCAGTGCACTGTAAGATTTAATAACATCCAGTTAATTATATGTACATACTAACAGTTACACAGCCGCACTTTAGCGTTTACTCTTAGACAAATAATGCAGGCATGTGCAGAAACTAGGATTTCTTACGATGACACATTTTGAGATCAACACATCTTTGTGAGTTTTGCAGCTTGCTAATGACTTGCACGTGTGATGCATATTACATAACAGACTAAGGTGTGTTCATGTATGCAGTCACATGTTATAGGAGATGATTGTTGATACAAATATGTTGTGTTTGCTTGAAACTATGCGAAGGCGATTGGATGTTTATATTCTGAAATGATATGAGCCCTGTGATGATAATAAACACTTTTTGTTAGTAGAAGAAAGAGGCTCTATGGAGTCTTTTGGCACATTTAGGACTGGAGAAATATTATAGGAATATAATGAGGATATTGAAAGAGATATTTCTATTCTTATTACAGTGAATATTATGCCATGTAATGTTATAAAAATCACAAATAGATGTCTCATTTTCTTGCACTGACGTCCTTCTTCAGTGCAGCCATGATAGGGTCTCATCAGCTCCTTTAATTGGAGTATTGACAGAGCAAGGAGGTAAACAGAGGCTGCTTTTCTCTGCTTTGTTCTGCTTTCTCTCTCTGTTAAACTCCCTCCCTGTCAGCCAGCCCTGTAATTAACTGTTCCTCTGACGGTGTGAGTCTTTTCACCAGCAGATGGTGCGTTCTTTCCTCGGGCTTTTATGAATCGTCGTCGTGTGGAGGCAGAGTTTTTTTTTTCTTTTCTTTTTTTCTCTCTTCTGTCGACGGTGCAGGCAGAGGGCAGCAGGCTGGGTGCATCTCCTCCTGACTGGATCACAGGACCAGCAGCATCATCATCCTTCAGCATCCTCCTCCTCCCAGACAAGGACAAACCTCTCCACAAGCGCACAGGACAATCTTTTTTCGCTCTCTCTCGCCCCCATTTTCACTAAGAAAACAGGCAAAATCGTATCGAAAGCTGCAAGATGCTGGCCTGTACGGAGCTCATCACCATGTGTCTTCAGTCTGCCAAACACGAACACTTGAGAAAGCAGCAGGAGCTCGACCACAACCAGAACCAAGGCGTCTCAATCTTCCAGGACGTAAGTACACTCTGTGATGTTGCAGCTGCAGAAGGGTTTCTCATCCAGTGCATGTCAGCTTTGGTTCATTTTCTGCACGCTTGCATCCATTTTTAGACCTCATTTCCACCTTTGGGGGGGTCTTTGCCCAAATGCACAACATGAATCTGTCCTTCATTCTTCTTTATATGAATGGATCACAGTGAGGTGATGCATGTCAGATGCTCTATTATGTAAGAAAGGTGAGTGTATGCCCATTAGTGCATCAATAATACAGGAGGTGCTCCATCTGATAAACAGCTTTGATGCCTGAATTCACTTTTTTTTTTCATTTGGAATTGTCTGTTTCCTAGTTTTCATACAATAAGATTCATGGCACTGGTTGTGTTCTGCATGAAACATGCATAGAGTGTGAGTGAAAATGCCTTTTTAAAAATAGAAAAGATCCTATTGTAAATTATTCATTCAGGCTATTACAGGATATCACCACAACACAACTGTACTGCCTGAATCTTTCTTCTGCCACAGTGTGACAAAAAGAAATCTTTTCCTTTCACTATAAAAACAAGTAAATATGTACATGTAGTATTAAAGCACATATATATTGTAGCCATTCTGGCAGTTTTTGCTGAGGATGCTCCCTCCAGATGATAGAAGACTGAACAAGAGTGTATTAGTAGCATCATTTCCCAGCTTTAGACTTCCTGACAGCTGGCTGTAAATTAAATTCAGGTTCCGCGAGGCGGATTATTGGCTGGCCGAAAGGGGAAATTAGACTGCGGCGAGTGCACATTTGGTTTAAATGCAGTTACACACACTGCAAACAGGCTTTCCTCCACTGAACCTATGGCTGTGGCTGATGGATGCTCATTTAATCTGCATGCAGAAAATGAAGAACGGGATCTGAACTTTTCCATCTTTAATGCCGTTATGATGTCTTTAGTCCAAACACACACATGTTGTCAATAAACTGCACTTATTCTGCACCCTTTAATTCAACCGCTAAATTGTGCCACATTCACGTTTGTAGCTTTTCACAGGAAACTGAGCCTTTTTCTGCGCTCTTCAACCTCTGCTCAGGTTCTTTACAGCTCTCTTGAGGAGGCTTTTTGTGTTATTTATCTAAGGCTGTTAATCTATTGAATCTGACAAGCTGAAGGACTCGCTGCTTGGTTTAACACACTCACAGTTGTGCGAATGTTTAACATTCCTGACAAGTGTGTTGCTGCTCTTTTGGAGGTAATAATCTGCTGTAGATGTTTGAGGACTGACCGAGCAGCGTCCATGTGCTGCTTTTAGAAGATCTCCAGCAGCTCTGTGGGACGCCACCAGCCTCCCACATAACAGGAAGGAGAAATAAAGGCCAGTAATCTCCCACCCAGATTTCTCCAGAGTTTATTGCTCCTGATTGTTTTCCAGTTTTTATGGAGCTGCTTCCCATTCTTTTCCTCTGAGGTGTCTTAGATTGATGAACCTCTCTGTGGTCTGGAGAGGTTTGAGTGTTGTATCGTTGCCTACAGGCGTCATGAAAGTACCTTAATGTGATCCAACCACTGTTTGGAATGGTTTTGTCCATTTAATTCTAGCTTAGATCACAAATAACCTTATTTAGTGATCTTCAGATTGTTGAACTTAGTATTGGACCCATTTTTGGTAAAACAGAGTTTTTGTATTGATAGCTATATTGTCTTGTTTTTGTTGTTTTATTTATTGTTTTTGTTGTTTTGTGTTTCCTTTTCGTCTTGCTTGTGTTTTTTGTCTTTTTTGTGGTCGTTTTGTGTCATGTTTTTGTCCATTTTTTTTGTCGATCTGTAACTTTTTTGTCAAATTTTTTGTCTCTGTTTTGTTTTGTGTCACTTGTCTCAGTTTTGTCATTTTGTGTCTCAGTTTTGTCATTTTGTGTCTCATTTTTGTGATATTTTGTCTTTTTTATCTTTTTTTGACTGACTTTTGTCCTTTGTCTGAAGATTTTGTTTTGTTTCTTGTTTTTGGCATTTCGTGTTTCCTTTTTGTCTTGCTTGTGTTTTTTCTGAAACAAATAATCTTATCTGTAGTTTACTTCAAATAGACAGAAATCAAAAGAGGGTAATTAATATTTGCTGTTTTAACTCACATACTTTAATTTAATTTTAGTTTTGAGCCTTTATCTCCTCAGAAATGAGTGTTCTTCACAGTTGTTTTTGATACTTCTTTAATTTCCAGTGTCGGATTGCATTTAAAACGTAAAACTTTGGTCACATATCCAAGCAGCTACCAATTAAGAACCAAATTCTCTTGAATCTAGCTTGTAAAACCAGCATTAAAGGACATCAGATTCCCAGTGATGCTGTTTTACCCCACAAAAATGAATGCAAACCACTTGGATGCCTGCAACTTTTGGAGCGATACAGTCTTCAGGATGAGCTCACATGATTTGTAAAGGATGACTTGAACAGTTTCCAACAGCCTAAGAAATTCAGTGCATTTTTTACTCTCTCTGTTACAGTTAAGGTTCAGTAAATGTGTGTTGAATGGAGGAGGATGCTTTAGATGAGTTGAATGGGAGCCGAGCGTATCGAGGCTTTCACACTCCGATGTGCTTGAAAGGTGACAGCTGGATGTGACTTTACTGCTTCAGTCTGATGCTGGAGTTAATGGAGCAGCTGCTGGTCCACCACTCGGTCCTCGTGATGGTGACCGAGGGGTGAAAAAAAAAAAAAGAAAGAAGCTGAAATGAACGAGGTGTCACTCTGATCGAACGCCTCGCGCTCCACAGATGGATCTTTTTCCTCACAGATCTGGTGTTCCACGGTGATGAGGCTAGAAATACCAAAGATGGTACATTAATGCACATTTTGTGGGGCTTTTTCTCCCTACAAAACTGGGGGATATCTCAGAGCAGTGTGATCGTTTTTAGTGGCTGCAGGGAAAGAAACATAAAAGCTGTCGTTCCAGAGCTTCTCTTGGGTGCTCACAAATGTCAGCATTTCATTCCCTGAGATGTCTCCTGTCGCTTTTGTTATTGAAATGAGGAAATTACAGCACCTCTTAAATGTTCCCCAGTGCCTAAAGAAAGAGGAAAAAGCTCTTATACAGATGGATCACCTCACATGTTTATGTTCCTGCGTCATTCCTGTTCCAAACATCTTTATGTGCATTTGTGCTGCACTGATCCCAGATTACAGCTGAACATCTAAAGCAGGCGTGTCAAACATGAGGCCCGCGGGCCAAAACCGGCCCTCCAGAGGGTCCAATCCAGTCCTCAAAGTGGAAAAATTTGAGGACATTAGTTTCACAAACTGAAAAGTTGTCAGTTTGTGAAACTATAAATTTAAAATTATTTCAAGACCATGACAAGTTGTTTTGATTAGAAAGTAAAATACTAGATTGTTCATTGTTGTTTTGTGCCTCATTTTTGCAGTATTTTGTCTTGCTTTTGTTGTTTTTGTGTCTTTTTCTGTCAGACTTTTGTTGTCAGGTTTTTTCTTGTTTTTGTTGTTTCGTGTTTCCTTGTTGTCTCGCTTGTGTTTTTTGTCTTTTTTTGCAGTCGTTTTGTGTCATTTTTGTCATTTTTTTGTCTCGTTTTTGTCAATTTTTTGTCATTTTGCACCTTTTTTGTCAAAATTTCTCTTTTTTTATTTTGTGTCGTTTGTCTCATTTCTGTCATTTTTGTCTCATTTTTGTAATATTTTGTCTTGATTTTGTTGTTTTTTGTCTTTTTTTTGTCTGACTTTTGTTGTTAGTCTCATCATTGTCATTTTGTTTCTCGTTTTTGTTGTTTTGTGTCTCGTTTTTGTAATTTTTTTTTTTTTTATTGTTTTGAGTCAAAAGTAAAATACTATATTATTCAGTTCCAGATACCTGTGACTAAATGTTGTGTTCCTTTGTAGATACTGTGATCTGGAAGTTGTAATGTGGAAATGATAAACTGAGGCGTAATGTTACTGAAATAGAACTTTTTTTTAAAAAGAACTTTCAGGTTGTTCATGATGTTTTGTAAAAAGGTAATTCCTTAAATGTGAACATTTTTGCACTAAAACCAAGGAAAAAATTGGAGTTGTTATTTATTGGTTATTATGGTGTGATTTTACAAGAGATCAAATTAGGCTGAATGTGGCCCCTGAACTACAATGAGTTTGATACCCCTGATCTAAACTGTCTGAATGAAGATAATGTACATCCTTGTGTTTTTTGTGTGTGTCATTTAAGCAACAACTCCAGCTTCAAAAACCTAAACAAGATCTTCTCCTTTTATTGCAGATCTTCCGCCGGGCAGACAAAAATGGTGAGTAAGGAAAACACACAGCTAATTGGATGACACGGCTAGTTAAAACTCAATTAAAATCTCTTTGAGGGGGTGATTGCAGACATGAGTGTGTGCTGCAGCTTTGATGGCTCGGTTCAGACAGGCGGCATGTTTTGGGATTTATGTGGCCTTGGTGGAACTGATCCTTCAGTTTTACTGCTTTGCTCTCCTTAAAAAGGCTATAAATACCCAAGGTCAGGTGGAGCTGCATCTTTTAGGCTTCGTGGCGTGATTGAACTTGACTGGATGAACTCACCCTGCAGGCATTGCTCATCTTGGTGCATTGCCAGCAGCAGGAACCATGAATATTTCTTGCACGAATTGCAATGTAACTGTATCTACAATAATCTACAATCCTAGTGGCCTCAGCTGTTGCTTCCTTGGCTTTGTTTTCCTCTGTAGAAAACCACATTTTTACTTCAGATGATACAAATTCGCATGAGACTTCCACTAAATGTGAATTTAATGCAGTTCCCCCTGCAGACTGTTTCATTTGATTAATGTTACAGCGTTACCTCTTCACTTCAAAGCAAACCCTCCCCTCTAAAAGTCTCAGAGGGAAACACAGAAGCAGCATTCAGCTTGGAAAACAGCGCAGACAAACAAGAGGAAATGTTGTTGCTCTTAATTTCCTATTCATGCGTTCGCGACTCCATTTAATGGAATGTAAAATGCAAAAAGAGGCGAGTGATTAATGCTCTGATGGCGTCTCAGGAGGACGGTGAACGTGTTGCGTAAGAGCAGGATTAATGTTGCAGTGATGCTGTGCAGGGGTTGTCTCGGCTGTCTCATGTGGAGATATGGAGATACAATGAGAGAAATCATTCTGTGAATTATGAATGGTCCCATAAAAAGATGCTCTGTCTTTGTTGTGAAGAAACTTTAGATCAGGGGAGTCAAACTCATCTTAGTTCAGGTTCCACATTCAGCCCAGTTTAATCTGAAGTGGTAAAATCACAGTATAATGACCGATAAATAACCACAACTCCAAATGTTTCGTTTGTTTTAATACAAAAAAGTACATTCTGCCAGTATCAGATAAATATAATTTACATCTTACAACTTCCAGATCACAGACTGTCTACAGAGGAACAAAACATTTAGTCACAGATATCTGGAACTGAACCATAGTGTGTTTTACTTCATGATCAAAATGACAAAAAAGACAAAAAAGAAGACAGAATATTACAAAAATTATTCACAAAACGACAAAAAAACGAGACAAACGGCATGAAACAAAACAAAAAATTTACCAAAATAGTTACAAAGTTACAAAAAATGGACACAAACAAGACAAAAAAAATGACAAAAAAGGAACAAAACACAAAAAAATCTACAAAAACACACGTGAGACAAAAAAGAAATGCAAAATGACAAAAACAAGAAATAAAACAAAGACATGAGATGATAAGTCAGACAAAAAAAGACAAAAAACAACAAAATATTACAAAAACGAGACACAAAGCAACAATGAACAATCTAGTATTTTACTTTATGATCCAAACAACTTGTCATGGTCTAGAAATTATTTTAAATTTATATTTTTACTAATTTACAATCTGCAGTTAATGTCTTCTCTGTAATTTTTGCGCTTTGAGGGCCGGATTGGACCCTCTGGAGGGCCAGTTTTGGCCCACGGGCCGCATGTTGGACACCCCTGCTGTAGATGAAGGAACGGATGGGTGGATTTCTATTCCTTCAGTGCTTTTGTACATCAGCAGAACAACACAGCAGGTGAAACACAACAGATACATGACGTCATAACAGAAATAGATGTTGACTCAATTAAATCTCAGTGTTTAGATGCAGTTTTGGAAGCCTCTGCTCCACCTCCTGCCCTCCAGCGCTCCCATGAAGCTATTATATTTCACTTTTTGTTGAAAAAAGATGAGAGTTGGAGCAAAACAAGGCGCCTCCGCTGTATGTTTGTGTTAGCTATCTTCTAATGGCAGCTCTCATCTCCTCCAGCTCGCTGAATCGTGAACCCGAGAGGAAAGAGCCTCCTTCCAATCAGCGCTGAGTAGGCTGCCATATAAAACGCCTCGAGTGCTGTGAATTTACCACATAATGAGGCCTGGCTACCAACCCCTTGCACTCCTCTCTGCTATTGTAATGAGGAATTACATTTTTTTCTCTTTTTAACAGCAGAGAAACAATAAAGCGCATCCTGCTTTTACTCAACAGCCCACTGAGCTCAGAGATGGAATGAGATGAAAGTGTGATCAGCAATATTCCGATCTCATTTGACAGTGCATCTCTGATTTGTTACCAGAATGAAACGACAAAAAGACTCACAAGTCAGCAATTAGGCTCTGAAATGAAAAGAACTCTCGTGGAGGAGAGCGTTTTGTTTCGTGTGATAAGTCTCAGGTTTGCCTGCAGGAGACTTTCATAACAAAAGCTAAATTTGCATTTTATTGTTTGTGCTAAAACCTTAAGTCAAGCAATTTGTCAAACCCACTGAAGGCTGTAGTTTTATTTCACAGACAAGTGGCTCGACTTGATCTGTTTCCATCATTTTATTGCTGCTGTTGTTGATTCTAAACAGAAATCTGTTCCAGAAAGGTGACGTCTGACTGCATGAGCTGCTTCTGGATCGCCTCTCTAGTCGATAACTGCAAGGTTTTGGTCTCAAGTACTCATTCTCTTGTGGTAATTTTAATTACTGTTGCGTTCGACGCCGAAGCGGAGACGGTTGAAAGCAGCAGCCGACTCTCCCAGGATGCAGTGACGTGCTCTAGATGCCAGACAGAAACATTATCGGTGGTTAGTGAGAGGCAAACATCCATCTGTCGTTTATCAAATTTCATTTTCAAGCCACAAAATTGCAAAACCAATTAGTTCCAACTCAAACTGCAAGAACAGATACTTTGAAATTTGTCGTTTTCTTTATAAAACACAGGAAAAAAAAGCGATTTTTACGAGCTGTCAGTGACACAATAGCCCAAAATCTAAAGATATTCAATCAGCTGTTGTATAGGACAAAGAAAACCCTCACATTTTAGAGCTGAAACTACAAAATATTTGACATTTGTACTTGAAAAATTTAGCAAATCAGTTGCATTTCTGACACCTGTGGGCAAAATGTGCAGCAAGAGCTTTTATTTTCCCACTAAGTATGCTGTAAAATACTAATAAAAATCTATATTTGAGTTGAAATCCTGTCCCCAGGTTTCTCTGTAATGGAGGTTATTTATGGCCTCCTCTTCTTGCTGCTCATATTCTCTTGAATTGTGCTGATGGGATTTATGAATTATTAGTGCTGCTTTGGTTTTACCAGCTTTAGGATTCCCTCAGGGAGAGATGTTCCTGGAACACGAGTGGAGGAGAATGTGTAGTTTAGGACACCGTGGTTTTGTAGGAAAATACTGCATAACTGTCGAAAACCGGTCATTTTTACAGTTTTTACAATAGTATGAAACTGACAGGATAAAATTACACCTCAGAAAGAGGACAGAACAAATGTTTTCTGTTTTTGCTTGACATAGTTAACCGAAATTATTGCTGATGAACAAATCTGGCCGTCACTTCCTTCTAAAATGATACATTTTCTGATCAGGTTTGGTTAATTCAATAATGAAGTCAATGTTTACTTGCCAGAAGAGTCAAGAAACCCAAGGGTCAATATATAACTGAGGGACTTTTGAAGTCCACTGGATATACACTATATTGCCAAAAGTATTTGCTCACCTGCCTTGACTCGCATATGAATGTCAGTGACATCCCATTCCTAATCCATAGGGTTCAATATGACGTGGGTCCACCCTTTGCAGCTATAACAGCTTCAACTCTTCTGGGAAGGCTGTCCACAAGGTTTAGGAGTGTGTTTATGGGAATTTCTGACCATTCTTCCAGAAGCACATTTGTGAGGTCACACACTGATGTTGGACCAGAAGGTCTGGCTCTCAGTCTCTGCTCTAATTCATCCCAAAGGTGTTCTATGGGGTTGAGGTCAGGACTCTGTGCAGGCCAGTCAAGTTCATCCACACCAGACTCTGTCATCCATGTCTTTATGGACCTTGCTTTGTGCACTGGTGCACAGTCATGTTGGAAGAGGAAGGACCAGCTCCAAACTGTTCCCACAAAGTTGGGAGCATGGAATTGTCCAAAATGTCTTGGTATGCTGAAGCATTCAGAGTTCCTTTCACTGGAACTAAGGGTCCAAGCCGAGCTCCTGAAAAACAAGCCCACACCATAATCCCCCCTCCACCAAACTTTACACTTGGCACAATGCAGTCCTGAAAACAGCAGAAGTGTCAATCATTATACTAAAAGTCCCACAATTATATATTGACCCTTTAGCTGATTCTGAGCAGTAGATTGTTTTTCAGGCCCTTAGTAAGGATATGAATTGCAAACTGTTCTGCAGTGCTGCTGGAGCTCGTTTGTGCATATTAAGTGGTGTAATCTGGAGTGAATGTGAAATCTTCTAAAAGCACGTGCTGGACAGAATACGGTCCTTTAGTTTGTGAGACAAACACTGTGCGTTGCCAGCAGCTCTGATCTATGAGAAACACTGGACACTTGCATAATGCACCATCTGAGCTGTGTTCGGGTGTGAATCCAAACCAAAAGAAAACTGGACAGAGAAAACTGGAGCGTGACTCACAGACGCAACAGATTGTGTTTGCTCCTACATAGTGTGCAACAAGATTTTTCTACTAGGAAGTTTAAAGAAGGACTTATGATTCTTTGTCCTTCAACAGCTTCACCTTCCAGCTGGGTTTAACCTGACTGTTGTTTGCTAACAGAACTTTCCTGCACATCGATCACGTCCTGCTCTGAACAGGATCCTATAAAGGAACAGATGATGTGATTAAAAGGGTCTCAGGAGGTTTCAGTGTGATCAGAGCAAAATTGAAGTTATCCTGCTCCAGTTAGATTTGCCAAAACAAGCCCTTGAACCTTTTTTTTTTTTTTACCCCGATTTGATTTGCAAAATCCGCTAGAAGCTGCCACATTACATGAAGGTATCAGTTTGATATGAAAACTGTGTTCATGTGATTGCAAAACTGTTTAAAATTTAATTCTTGAGCAACAAAATTACAACATGAATTGGTACCAGCTCAGACTGCTGTAGCGCTTACTCAGTTCATTTAATTTCTTTATGAAAAATACACAAAAAAAGTAATTTTGACAAACCCTGGGTGACATCCTCAGATAATCAGCAGCTCAAACTCCACAAATGCTGAATTTACTGTCACATAGGACAAAGACAAGTAGGGAATCCTCTCATTTTAGTGCTTAAACAAGAGAGTATTTACCACTTGTACTTGATAAATAGCTTCATCTAAACAGCTGCAGAATCATTTTTGGTTCACTGAAACATTTTTGACACCTGTGGACATTATGTGCTTTTATTTTTAGATTAAATATACTGTAAAATACAATGCTAATAGAATTAATATTCATACCATCTGCTGTAAGACTGAACAACATCAGCATCACTGGCTGATGTTAACATAAATCCGACTGAAATCACATCATCAGCATCTCAAACCAGAATAAAATCTGTACAGCAATTTTTGCACTTTTTGATCTTGTAGTTTTACAGTTACTGCACAAACCACGTTATATTGCTGTTGTCCACAGTGTATTTATACTGTGTGTATATATATATATATATATATATATATATATATATATATATATATAAAACTAAAACTGATATTGTATTGTACAACGGTGGGTTTTACAGGGTTAAAAGTCTCATTTGAAAAGAACACGTGGCACTTGGTTAGATTAGTTAGTTACTTGAGAAACTGTATTTTCAGCTTTATTATGTAGATTTATTGCAGTATTGCAGCTGGATAAGAGGAAAGACCTTTTCAGCTCAGTTTAAGGAGCCACTTAAAGATTTTTGTTGTTGCCTGCTGATAAGAAATATCTGTTTTGCAGCAGCGCCTCTAAACTCATCACTTGGATTAAATTAGCGTGGTGAAGCTGAAGCAGCCTCGTTCCATTACTCTGTCGTATGGATGCTCTCTGCATTAAGGTGGTAAAACACTCCAGGCTTGGGTGAGGTGCGACTTTAACGAGTTTGTCTCCCTTCAGATGACGGGAAGCTGTCCCTGGAGGAGTTCCAGTCGTACTTCACCGACGGCATCCTCACCGACGAGCAGATGCAGGAGCTGTACCGCTCCATCGACAGGCAGCAGACAGAGTAAGCTCCTCTTCCTTCTGGACGTCCTCCAGTTCTGCTGCCATCTGCAGCCCCTCCTGCTCCCCTGCCGCCTCGCAATGAGATGTCAATACCACACTTCAGTGGAGATTAGGTCAATATTCATACAGAGCCTGGATTCTGGTGTGAAAGCCGAGAATGTGCAGCAGATAAGACTGTAAACGCTTGCCTGTGTCACTTGAAAAATGATTAGTACAATTAAAAGATACACAGGAGGGAATTACTTGTGATAAAGGAGAAATTATATATTGAAGAATGAGCCGTCAGGTGGTTTTACGTCTTGTGTTGTCCTGCGGGTCAAATTGACCCGGTTTAAAGTTTGAAAATGTGGAAAAAAAACATATTTTCACAGTGAAAATTTCCACATTTTCAACATTTTTGGGAAATTTTTGAACATTTTTTGGTGGGAAAAAAAAGAAATGTAAATAAAAAATGTTTTTTTAAAGAACATTCAGAAAAAAAATCAACCAAAATCCAGCGAAATTCGCTGGATTTTGGTTGATTTTTTTTCTGAATGTTCTTAAAGAAAATATTAGAAGTTTTACTGATATATATGGAATCGCTTTAGATATTTTTAGGATTTCTTTGGGAGATTTTTACTCATTTTTTGAAAAATATTTACAAGAATTTTCCTGCCAAATTTGGGGGATATTTTGAAAATGAAACTTTTAAGGGAATTTTCTTCCTGAAGGTTTTGCAATATTTCGGAAATTTGGGGAATTTTTTTGTTGAATTTTTGGATTTTTTCAGACAAGGAAACAATGTTTTTTGGTAAAAAAAAAAGGACAACAGGAGGGTTAAATGTGAAGCTCAACCTCATTTCTGTAGCACGTACAGAACATAGTGAGGTTCATAAATATTTGGACATTGACACAACTTTTGGCTCCATTCACTGCCACAATGGATCTGAAATGAAACAACCAAGATGTGCTTTAAGTTTCAGCTTTAATTTGAGGCTATTTACATCTAAATCAGGTGAACGGTGGAGGTATTACGACAGTCAGGTCCATTGTGCTGGTGTACATGTCCAGATATTTATGACTGTAGAGGCAGTAAATGCTTCAGTTTTGCTTGAATTTAACATTTCAATATATTAAAACTGCATTTTGTTTAAGTCGGCATAATCAAATGGAATCCTATTTTTGACCTGAAAACAGCAAAAGTGTCAACTATGTTACAAAAAGTCCTGCTATTATATATTGATAGACTCATTTTTCCACCCTGCTTTTGGGTTTTAGGATTTAGAGAGTTAATATTTAGGAAAACTGAAAAACGTGATGTTTTTTTGACGAGCTCTGGAATGTGTCGAGTGTTTTTTTTCATGGTTGTTGAGTCACAGTGAATTTGGTGGATTTGTGTTTATTCTGACATCCAGGGAGTCACGCTGAATAAGTGTCGCGTCTGCGAGTTAAGATTTGATTGTGACTTGAAGAAGGAGTAGGAATTTTTGCTACAAATTGCAGCTATTGGGGCTCTGATGGTTTTTAGATTAAGTCCCATAATGGAACTGCTGACAGGGCTGGGGTTTATTGTTGTTGACAGGAATATTTCAGGATTCTCAGTGACATCTTTTCTAATTAACATTTTGTCTTCGTCTTACAGCAACCTGGACATCGACAAACTCTCAGGTAAAAATGTGTCATTTTTGTTGTTTTTTTTACTGACTTAAAACTCTGCATATAATCCAGAAATAGACATGAGGTTTCTTGGTTTTACTTGTTGCTCTTGGCTTCTGTTACTGAACCAAAGTGCTTAAAATGTGACTACAGCTTCAGCCAGACAACTTTGAATCTAATTAAAGTCATCGCTGTCCACGTTGATTTATTACCGTCTCGTGGAAAACACCACAGAGCGTCGACTAACGAGCCTTTTTCTCCTCCAGAGTACTTCACTCCTCATCTGGGAGAGTACGTTAACGTCCTTTCTGCTCTGGAGAAGCTGAACGTGGCCATTCTGAAGGCCATGGATAAGACTAAAGAGGTGGGTGACGATGGTTTTCACTTCTCGCATGCTGAGTTTTGTCTGTCGAGGCTTAATAGAAATGTAGCAACACCACATTTTGGTCATTTTCAATCCATTTTGTGGCCATTTTAGGTCTTTTTATAGTCATTTTGTGCATTTTTGTGGTCATTTTGTGCATTTTTGTGGTCATTTTGTGCATTTTTGTGACCATTTTCAGTGTGTTTGTGATAATTTTAGGTGCCTCTGTGGTCATTTTGCAATTTTTTGTAGTTATTTTGTGTGTCTCTCATCATTTTGTGTCTTAATATGATAATTATCCGTGTCATTTTGTGTTTTCTCTGGTCATTTTATGTCATTTTTTGTCATTTTGTGCATTTTTATGGTCATATTGTGTCTTTTTGTGGTTGTTTTGTGTGTCTTTGTACTAATTGTGTTTCTTTTTTTTAGTCATTTTTAGACTGTTTTGTGGGCATTTTAGGTCTGTTTGTGGTCATTTTGTGCATTTTTGTGGTCATTTTACGGCACTTTGTAGCCGTTTTCAATCTGTTTGTGGTAATTGTAGGTGTTTTGTGGTCATTTTTGTTTTCATTTTGGAACTTTTGTCATTATTTTGTGTGTCTCGTCATTTTGTGTCTTTATAAGATAATTATCTGTCTCACTGAGTCATTTTGTGTTTTTCTGTGATAATTTTGTGTAATTTTTTTTGTCATTTTGTGCATTTTTCTGGTCATATTATGTGTTTTTGTGGTTGTTTTCATGCTAATTTTGTTTCTTTTTTAGTCATTTTCAGACAGTTTTGTGGGCATTTTAGGTCTTTTTGTGGTCATTTTGTGCATTTTTGTGGTCATTTTCCACGCCTTTGTGGCTGTTTTCAGTCTGTTTGTGGTAATTTTAGATGTTTTGTTGTCATTTTGTGGTCATTTTGTGTGCCTTTGTGGTCATTTTGCAGCTTTTTGTCATTATTTTGTGGGTCTCTCGTCATTTTGTGTCTTTATATGATAATTGTGTGTGTCATGGCCGTGGATAAGACTAGAGAGGTGGGTGACGACGGTTTTGACGTCTCGCATGCTGAATTTTGTCTGTTGAGGCTTAATAGAAATGTAGCAAAACCAGCTTTCATAAAATTTGCAGGCATCTGAGCATCCCAGCCTTATTTTGTTGCTGTCCAGCTGTCAGCTTGAAACCCTGTCAGAGGTCTTTGAGATCAGTCTGCTGTTGTGGCGTTACGGAAGAAAAGAAAACTGTCTGGCATGACTGATTCTGCTGCCTCTCTTCACTGTCGGTTCATTTTCAAACAGGAACTCAGAGACTCTTACAAAACGAGTCGGGCTTTTATAAACGGCTTCTCTGACGTGAGAAACAAGGCAGCTGTTTGTAGTCTGCCAGTAAAGGAAAAGCAGTTTATGAGAACACAACATTTCGGCCGTTTATTTGATCCTCTTTCACAATATGGTGCAAGTTTTACAACATTCACAACTGAATGTCTTGGGATCATGAAAATCTTCCTCTCAGAAACGTGTGAAAATGTGTATTTTTTTAAACATGAATACAGAAATATGGTACATTTAAGAAAAAATAAGATTCAGATTCAGACAACTTTATTTGTCCCCAGTGGGCAATTAAAAAGGCACGTAGAGCAGGCAGTGCAACAGTGACGTAATAAAGAGAGGGATAAATATATATACAAATCTAGCAAGTAATATAAGAATAAAAATTTTAAAAAAGAGAGAAATAAGACAAAAAACACAGCTTAGTAACATATTAGTGCAAATATGTCATAAATAAGGGCATTAATGTGTAAAATAACGTGCAAAATTAATGAATAAATAAAAAACGGAGTGTCAAAAAAAAAAAAGTACAGCTTAAAAACAGAAATAATAGTCAGCATAAATACCGTAAAATGTTTTTTAAAAGTTTTTGCGATAAAGTTCCAGCAGCAATGCTTGCCAGAACGTTTTCTTTGTTTACAGTAAAGAAATGCATTGACACTGTTGATTTTACGGTTAAAAAATGTGATTTATTCCATATTTTACTGTTAAAAAAAAGTTTTAACCTTTACAAACTTGAAAATTTACATGAAAATACCATATAAAATAAAGTTTGTGTAATCTATTAGAAGTATTACAGCATTTTTCAAGTAACAGCACAACAGTTAGTGTATTTAACATTAAATATATGTATTTTTAGCTATGACAGGTTTACAGCTGTCATAAATATTAAAGCATATGTCTGTTATTAACACAAAAGTGCATCAGTTTGACCAGTACAATATGTACATCTAACTGTGAAAAATTGAATTCTTTTGAGAAATAAATGCAAAAATTACAGTACTGATTTGCGTTTTTCCTTTAAATAACTGCAAGTGTAGAAAATGTGTTTTTTTTAAGAAAAAAATTGTAAAAAATACAGTTTTCTCCTGATTATTTACAGTGATTCTGTGTTATATAAACAGATTTTTTGCAGATTTTTATCATAAATCTTAGACATTTTTTACAGTATATGAGGGGTGTTTGGGTCCTGGTGGGCTCAGGATTACTGGGTTTTATCGACTGAGCATTGTCACCTAATTGTCAGTTCGCAATATAACGTGAAGCCTCGGATAATACACAAATCCCTCTTTTAATTAGGACGTACACAACATCTATCTTTTATGCTCCGTATTAAAGTATTACCACAAAGTCAACAGTAAAGTCGGTGGAAAGCAGCCAGAAGTACACTTCAGAGGAAAACGTCGAGGCGAGAACAAGGCTTAGCTGCGTATCTGAGAGGTTAGGATGGCAGAACGCTGCACCGCCTCCAAGTAAAAGTCAGAACGAGAACTGAATAGTGACTGCAACGATCTTGGAAATGCCTTCAGGCAGTTATTTTGGGCTAATAACAGCACGCTAACATCTAAATGAATGGGAAGAGAGCCACATGTACAGAATCACCAGTCAAATCTGATAAAACCTGCTTTAAAATGTAGACTGTGCAATAAAATACTGTTTAGGAAGTCTTTTCCCTATTCTACTGATTCTTAGCATGTGTGTCGTTTATCTACACTGTACCTTAGTCGGTGCAACAACAAGATTGGCTGGATGTTTCTTGATTCGGCTGTTTCAAAGCAAACAATTGGCTTTTTTGGGGATTAATGGTGGAAAATGTGTCATTGGCATCACAAAATTCTCAAGACTCCTTTGAGTTTATGCCTTATAACATCTCTGCAGTTATGTGATTTCTGAATTAAGTTACTGCATTACAGCTAAATGCAGCGTGTTTGCAGTAATACGATACTCTGCAATCTGTTGCCTCCAACACTGAAGAGCCTCTCTAATGTAACTGCTCACAGATGAAATGAATAATGTTGATTATTTCATGGTAACTCTGGATTTACTAGATGCTGTGTGTGTTAGCAACTAGATCAGGCATGTCATTTTAGTTCAGGGGCCACATTCAGCCCAATTTGATCTCAAGTGACCAGTAAAATCATAACATAATGACCGTCAACTCCAAATTTTTTCCTTTGTTTTAGTGCAAAAAGGTACGTTCTGACAATCTTGTTCACTTATCAGAAGAACCAGATTAGTCTATTATCCAGATTGTTGTCCATTAAGCGAGTGTACAGCTCTAAATGTCATGTAAACCTTCAACATTTATGCAGAACGTGTATATTTAGAATCTAAACGCAACCTCAGTGCAGCGACATGCAGCATTCAGATGTAAATCAGCTTCATGTGGGAACAGGATCTCCTCTGGCAGCTTATTGCACATCATTACTTCTGCTAACTGTTCCATCTTTCATCTTCTGATCACGTCGCTTTCATCGTTTGGCAGGGTGTTTTATTTTGCTGTTTATTGAAGAAAGGCATTAAATATTCAGTAAGCAGTATGACGACATGTTCCCTTCAAGTTAACATCCTGATTGTAAAGTTAAAAAACAAAAATCTGACTTTGGAGTTGCTGTTCAGTTCAAAGGACTGCAACTTTCACACAGTTTCTTTTATCTGTATCTCATAAAATCTCCGGCCTCGGATTGTGAAACATGCTAGTTAGAGCCTGGTGAAATCCTGTTATGAGTTCTGGTTGAGCAGAACTTAATATTCCATGAGATATCGGAGGGATTTAGGCGTCTGGCCCTGACAAGTAGGGGTATAATCATGTTGTTTTATCCACACACAGAAGAGATCAGCATCAGAGAACTTCTACTAAGACTTAATCAATAGCTCAGCTCGGTCTATGTTGATGTCACACTGCTCTGCATGTTAAGCCAATAGGTTTATTTTTCTTGTGTTTGGCAAGAGAAGAGAGTCAGGTGTGGACTGTGAACGGAAAAATGCTCGGCTGTGGCATGCAGCTTATTTTCACTGCAGTTTCTGGTGGTTTTAGGAGGCAGCAGTGGAATGTCGCTGACAGTAACTAAAGCTGACAACCCCCCCAGCTGTCCAACTGATCTGACATCAGATGTCCTCCAAATAAGAGCGCCCCACGGCCATATTTCAGCTGCTCTAATCTCCTCCTTTTTCACCTTCTTTTCCTCTCCAGCAATCCGAGTCTATTATTCACTCAGGTGCACACTTTTCTCTCCCTCTGTTTGATCTCATTTTTCTGTACATCCATCTTCCCCGACATCGTCTCCCCGTCTGGCTCTTTATCTTTCTCTGGGACGACACATGCCCTCCTGCAGCTCATGCATTTTTCATGCCGCTATTAGCTGGTCAAAAAAGCTTTCTTAGCCCTGAAGAGGACAAGCTTTTTAGTCAGTTAAGATGTAACTGATCCTATAAACCAGGGGTGTCAAATTCATTTTAGTCCAGGTTCCACATTCAGCCCAATCTGATCTCCTTTGGACCGGACCAGTAAAATTACAGCAAAATAACCTATAAATAACCACAACTCCTAATGGTTCATTTGTTCTAGTGCAAAAAAAACTACATTCTGAAAATGTTCACATTTGAGGAATTATCTTTTTGCAAAACATCATGAACAACCTGAAATTTCTTAAGAAAAAAAAGTTAAATTTCTGCCATATTATGCATCAGTTTATCATTTAGACATTAAAACTTGCAGATCACAGTGTCTACAAAGGAACAAAACACTTAGTCACAGCTATCTGGAACTGAACGATGTAGTATTTTACTTTATGACCAAACTGACAAAAGTCAGACTAAAAAACAACAAAAACAAGCCAAAATACTACAAAAATCTGATGCAAAATGACAAAAATGAGAAACAAAACGACAAAAAAATGAGACAAACAACACGAAACAAAACAAAAAAGAGATAAAAATTAGACAAAAAAGTTGCAAAGTCACAAAAAAATGGACAAATGACAAAAATTACACAAAAAATTACACAAATGACACAAGACCAAAAATGTCAAAAGTGAGACACAATATGACTAAAAAGTAGACTAACAACACAAGCGAGACAAAAAACCCCACAAAATGACAAAAGCGATACAAAACCTCAATAAAGCAAAACACAAAATGACAAAAATAAGACAAAAAACACAAGTGAGACAAAAAGGAAACATAAAACGACAAAAACGAGACAAATGACAAAAGTCAGACAAAAAAACCAACTTGTCAAGGTCTAGAAATTATTTTAAATTTATAGTTTTATAGTTTACACTTTGAGGGCCGGATTGCACCCTCTGGGGGGCCGGTTTTAGCCCATGGGCTGCATGTTTGACATCCCTGCTATAAACATTTTAAATGGCTCCAAAGTCTCCAAACGAAGGGAAAAAAAATAGGTGAAAACTTCCACAAACTCCTGTTTATGATGCTTTTAATTATACCTGGAAATACAAGCAGTAAAATGAAATGTTTCCTGCTTTGCTGTGGCGCTCTGAGATTAAATGAAAACGTCCGCTGTGATGCTGCAGCTCATCTGTCTTGAAAATAAAAAGCAGGACGAACTGCGTAAAGGACCGAGGGTTCATTCGTCACGTAGAGAAGCTTCTCCGCTGCCAAGAAAACAGAGTGTTTAGAAACGTGGATTCCAACCGGCTCGGTGGTCATTTTTCCAAACCTCTCGCTGCCATTTCTCCTGAACTCTTACTTTGTGGCACCGCTGGGGGCCGGTGAGGGTGATGAACTCCATTTTCCACAAAAACTGAGCTGGGAAAGTTGTGTTTAAGTTGTGAGGAACACAAGTAGAACAGAGCAGCTGCTGCACTGAAGATTAAAGGTTTCTGAAAACTGGCACCAGGCATATATATATGTCAATAAAATCGCACTTTCCTGTTCATAGGATAATAATAATAGAAATAATGACTTTATTTGTATAGCACACTCACTCTTTCCCCTCAGGAGTACCAGGGCTCATCGGTGCTGGGGCAGTTTGTGACGCGCTTCCTGCTGAGGGAAACCTCCACCCAGCTGCAGTCCCTCCAGACGTCCCTGGACTGCGCCATGGAGGCCGTCCACGACCACGGCTGCACGGGGAGGAGGACGCTGAAGAAGCCCGAGGACCTGCCCATCCAGAGGATGCCCAAACGGCCCAGCCGACGCATCCAGAAGAACATGTGTCTCTCCCCCACCGACCCCTACTCTGGCATGCTCACCACAGGTAGGCGTCTGGACCGGTGGAGATTAGACGGGGAAGATTCCATCGGAAATAAAATACTGCACTGCTTTACTGATAAATGATCATTGCTAAGACGTCCTTTGCTGTGCTGAAGTTGTGCAGATGTTGTGCAGGTGTTGTGCTGAAGTTGTGCGGCTGTTGTGCAGACATTTTGCTGATGTTGTATTGATGTTGTGCCGATGTTGTGTTTCTGGGTTCAGGGGTCAGTGTGGAACCAGACAACCACTGGGGCTCCCAGATCAACCAACTGGAGGAACTCATAGACAAACTGGAGTGTGAGGTTTGTATAAAATCAGTTTCTCTCAGTGTGTTTGTAGTCTTTATGTCAGGGGTGTCCAACATACGGCCCGCGAGCCAAAAGCGGCCCTCCAGAGGGTCCAATCCGATCTGTGTGACGACTAAAGTGCAAAAATTCCAGAGAAGACATTAACTGCAAATTGTAAATTTGTAAAACTATAAATTTGAAATAATTTCTAGACTATGACAAGTTTTATTTGATCATAAAGTTAAATATTAGATTGCTCATAGTTCTTTTGTCATTTTTTGTCTCATTTTTGTAATAGTTTGCCTTGTTTTAGTTTTTTTGTCTTGTTTTTTGTTTGACTTGTTGTTTATCTCATGTTTTTATTGTTTTCTTTCTCATTTTTGTCGTGTTGTTTCCTTTTTGTCTTGCTTGTGTTCTTTGTTTTGTTTTTGTCATTTTGTGTCTTTCTTTGTCTTGCTTGTGTCGTTTGTCCAATTTTTTGTCACTTTGTGTCTTGTTTTTATAATATTTTGTCTTGGTTTTGTTGTTTTTTTTCTGACTTTTGTCGTTTTGATCATGAAGTAAAATATTCTATGGTTCAGTTCCAGATATCTGAGACTAAATGTTTTGTGAATTTGTAGATAAACTGTGATCTATAGGTTTTAATATGGAAATGATAAACCGAGGCATGTTTTTGAAATTGCACTTATTTTTCTTCAGAAATTTCAGGTTGTTCGTGATGTTTTGTAAAACTATAATTCCTAAAATGTGAACATTTGTACTTTTTTGCACTAAAACAAAGGAAAGATTTGGAGTTGTCCTGATTTATCAGTTATTATGTTGTGATTTTACTGGTCCGGCCCACTTGAGATGTAACTGGGCTGAATGTGGAACCTGAACTAAGATGACTTTGACACCCCTGGCTTATGTCAAAAAAAAAAAAAAAAAAAAGCTTGACTCTAGCTTCCTATTTAGCTAATAATGATATCTTCCTTTTCATTTAACTCTCAGCAAGAAAGCAAATGATTATGATTCACTGAATATTGGTTTATTGTTTTGTAGCAGAGCAAATAGTAGCTTGAAGCGTTGATGCCATAACGCGAAAAAAACAGGAATCTCATCCGTGAGTTTAAACCCTTTAAGTGGCGACATAATTTCATCAACGCAGTGAGTTTAATTTGCTAGAAAGACTCGAATTTGCAGCCAAAAGCTTGCTCTCTGGAGGTGGTATCTTGGGGAGGATCGCGTTTCACTCCAGGCTCAGCTGCTACAGTTAAAAATGTGAAGCCTGGCTGTGAGTTTGCAGATATGCAGAGCTGGCCCTGCAGTTGAAGGCATCCAACAGAGGAGGATTTATACAAAGAGCAAAGCCGAGCTGCGCTGCACACACTGAATATCATGCATAAAGTATCAGTGTCAATATAGACTCTGCTCCACTCAGGCTGGACACTGTAGGGGAAAATGTGCAGATATTGATGCATTGCTGCTGCATGATATCTTGATTTGTCTGAAGATTTTAGCTCTTGGGTGCTCTGCTGGGTTTAATGTCATTTTTAATTTTGCACTTATCACATTTAAAATGTCCCGCTGAAAATATAAATGAGGCATTTTCCAAGGATAGACATCAGCGCTTCAAGGATATCCAGCTCGTCTGTTAACATGCTAATAATTACATTTTCTTATCTCGGCCGCGCAGATGAGAATATATTATAACTCTGGGCTGTTGGAGGGTTAACGTCAACATGCCTATCTCTTTCTTGTGAGAGTCAATGGTTTGTGACAGACTGTAACTGGAGGCCGACTCAGCTGAGAAGGTTTCTGCTGCTAATTCTTGTCCTGCTGAAATATTGATGCCCCCATTTTCAGAGTCCACATCTCGAACCTCTCAAAGAAGACACATTGGCAGGGACGTATAAATCGGTGAGTCCAGCATCTGCTTAATATTATATGAAAAAATCTTTTGTACAGTCATGGAAAAAATGATCAGACCACCCTTGTTTTCTTCAATTTCTTGTTCATTTTAATGCCTGCTACCACTAAAGGTACATTTGTTTGGATAAATATAATGATACCAAAAATAGCTCATTAGAGTTTGAGTTGATATCAGACATTTTAGTTTTCTTGATAACAACCAAAATCCCTTCAGTTCTTCCATCATTATCTATGGAATTGTTCTGCCAAAAACAGCATTTAGGATTCCATGTTTTCTTTTCTGTCTGTTTTAGTCACATGATCCACACAGGAGTTAGTACTGATTCATAACCATTGTTTCTGATGACTGCAGTCATGCATCTTGGATGTTCTCCACCAGCTTCTGACATTGTTCTGCTGTCACAGCAGCCCATTCCTGTTGCACTAATTCAGACTAATTAGCTTTGTTTTTGGGTTTGTGGTTCTCCATTTTTGTGTTTAATGATTTTCCACAGGTTTTCAGTTGGATTTAGATCTGGTGATTGAGCAACCAAGGCATGGTTCCAATGTTCTGGTTCTCCATCCAGGCTTTAACTGACTTTGTCTTGTTGGAAAATCCAGTCATTGGAGGCAGGAAAGAGTTTTCCAGCTGATGGAGGAAGACTGTTTTCTAGAGTAGCCCCAAACATGACCTGGTTCATTCACCCTGTTCCATCCAGGCTGAAACTACCCCAGATGGTCTCTGATCCACCCCCATGTTTTACTGTAGGGGCAGACAGTCTGGTTTGTAGCTTCTCCAGGCTTCCTCCTAACCAGTAAGTTGGCTGGATGGACATCAACTGAAAACTGGATTCATCCCTGAAGAGAACCTTAGTCCAATCATCAACAGTCCAATCCTTATGATCCCTGCAAAGAGTAACCAGCTTTCCTCTGTCTTTCCTTGATGAAGGGCTTCTTCCTGTCCTGTGTGACTTCAGACCAGCTTCAACAAGTCGCTTTCCAACTGTCCTTGCTGAACAAGTCCCATTTCTCCACAGTGTCCACTCATTTTTAAGGTCCCTGGAGGTCTGAGGACGATTCCTGACAGGAACAGATGAGTGACGGTCATCTGGTGGGTAGAAAGACGTTTCCTGACCAGCTAGCAGTTTGGTAGAACTATGTTGGGCTTATTTTTTCTTGGTGGAATGAACGGCTGTCTTGGAGATATTCAGTTTTTTCTCTACCTGTCTCTCACTCATGATGGCTGCCTTTGTGGCTTCACATAATTCTTTAGTTTTAGGCATTATGTGAGAGCTGACAACTTGTGAATTGTGCTATGGCTTGAATGTCAGCAGGAAACCACTCTAGACCTTTGCATGTGCTGCTGATGACATGAAATGTCCTCTTATAGACCCTGGAATACAATGAAGCTGAAGCACATCAAATAGGACATAAAGCATTATGGAATCAGCTGCATTTTTTGTCGTGTTCATTGTATTCTTCAGGTAATATACCTTTAGTGGTACCAGGCGTTGAAATGAACAAGAAATGGAAGAAAACAAGGGTGGTCTAATCTTTTTTTTCCATGATTGCATATATGGGAAAGTTGACATTATTGCATTATTTTCTCCAGAACATCCTTCTGGTCCAGAGACAAATGTCGGTGAAGGAGAGAGATGTGGAGCAGTTTCAACAAGCTCTCAAAATCTACACAGATGCCACCACCAGCCAGATAGACAACCTGCAGTATGTCCCTTTAGTCGCCTCTTTGTTTTTTGCCTCAGGTTCTCTGTTATATGACACAGCTACATGAAATAGCTTCCAGACCTTTAAGATAACCCCCACTGCCCTCCTTTTTGCTCTCTCTCTTTTTATTTTTAGCGTTTCTGTCCAGAACCTGCCAGACAGATCATGCTTCATCATGTATGAGTTTTGGCAGGACCGTCTCTCCTGGATGAGGTAGGCTCAGACAGGGTTTGTGGCATTTAACCCTCATGTCGTCCTGCGGGTCAAAATTGACCCGTTTTAAAGTTTGAAAATGTGGGAAAAAAATATTTTTACAGTGAAGCTTCTGATGTCCACATTTTCAACATTTTTGGGAAATCTTTGAACATTTTTTGGTGGAAAAAAAATAATGTTAAAAATGTTTCTGAAGAACATTCACAAAAAATCAACCAAACTCCAGCGAATTCCGCTGGATTTTGGTTGATTTTTATGTGAATGTTCTTAAAGAAAATATTAGAAGTTTTACTGATATATATGTAATCACTTTAGATATTTTTAGGATTTTTTGGGAAGATTTTTACTCATTTTTTTGAAAATATTTATAAGAATTTTTTTTGCCAAATTTGGGGAGTTTTTAAAAAAAAAAACTTTTAAGGGAAACTTTTAAGGAATTATTGGAATTTTCTTCCTGAAGGTTTTGCAAATTTTCAGAAATTTGGGCATTTTTTTTGCTGATTTTTTTGGATTTTTTTCAGACAAAGAAACAATATTTTTGGTGCCCGTAAATGAGGACAACAGGAGGATTAAAGCTCGTTTCCAGGATTTCCAAGCTGAACCGAAAGCACTCGGAGCTGCTCTCACGCTCTCTTTTTGAAGCTTTTTTTTTTTCTGTGGGGCAAATGGCACTCTCATCTCTTTTCATCCCTCCTTTTCTTCTCAGCTACCTGCAGTCGTCCATCAGTAAGACCTTCCAGCGCTGCATTATCGACTCCCTGGAACAGCCGGAAATGGTCTCCACCATGCTGCTGCCAGGTACCAACATCAAAACAGCAGCAGCTCATTAAAAGATGATAATGTAGAAGACAGAACAATCAAATGGCAATCCAGTGTGATTTGGTAGAATTTGATTAATGATAATAGAATGGTCTTCTATCACATACTTTTTTTTGAGGTTCAAAATATGAAATAAACATAGTTCGTCTTTCTGGAAGAATAATTAAGAAAACCATAGACTAACGGTAAAGCTGCTGTAATCAGTATTTTTATATTAACAATGTACATTTAAAAGTCCAGATAAAGCTGGTAACTAGCAGCTAAAGAGCCAGATTTCCCCCAATAGCTGCTGGAAACTGAATCATAACCAAAGAATTGCACAGAAACATGGTTCCTAATGAAGGATAATGTTGGTCTGTATCTGCAGCAGGTAGCGAACAAGTTTGCCACATCAACTTACAAGTTTGAAATAGGTTGTTATTGCATTTGCAGTTTGTTTCTGCTATTCTAAGATGTGCAAAAAATCATTTAATCCTCTGAACCACAAATCTTATCAATCTTTATCAAGTCGCCAAAATGGCACCAGTTGTTAGAGCAAAAACCTGAGAATACAGACAGAATTGTTGAATTTTTGACATTTTAACGGGCCCTGAATGTGTCATGTTCTATTGGAAAACTTAACCAAACCTGAACTTAAAAAAAATTTTAGTTAATCCATCGATATCATTTAAAAAAATTTTGTTCTAAGCAGAGCCTGTGAAAAACAACAATCATCAGTAATTTGACAAATATTGAAGGATTCCTGTCGAACTAGGCTGAACTGCAGACTGTGTTGACAGAGCAGTTAGAAGACAAGATGGGAAACTATAAAATTTCCCATATATATATATATATATCTGACTTTATTAGGTACACCTTGCTAATAAAAGGTTGGATGCCCTTTTGTCTTCAGAAATGCCTCAACTCTTCATGGTGTACTTTCAACAAAAGTGTTGGAAATGTTCCTCAGAGATTTTGGTCCATACTGGCATGACAGCATCACACAGTTGCTGCAGATTTGTCGGCTGCACGTCCATGATGCCAATCTCCTATTCCACCACATCCCAAAGGTGCTCTACTGGATGGAGATCTGGTGACTGTGGAGGCTGTTGGAGTTCAGTGAACTCATAGTCATGTTCAAGAAACCAGTTTGAGATGATTTGATCTTTGTGACAATGGTGCATTATCCTACTGGAAGTAGTCATCAGAAGATGACTATTTTCTCTTTTTTGGACCATTCTCTGTAAACTCTAGAGATGGTTGTACATGAAAATCCCAGCAGATCGGCAGTTTCTGAAATACTCAGGCCAACAACCATGCCATGTCCAAAGTCACTTAAATCCCCTTTCTGGCCCATTCTGATGCTCGGTTTGAACTTTAGCAAGCTGTCTTGACCAAGTCTACATGAATAAATGCATTGAGTTGTGGCTGTGTGATTGGCTGATTAGCTATTTGTGTTATCAAACAATTGAACAGGTGTGCCTAATAAAGTGGCAGGTGAGTGTATGTATATGTACATGTAGTATAGTTTAGGATAGTATATAGAGCCCTCTTTGTTCCCAATACTGTAATACCTGTGGGTAAAAATGTTGTACATGTTGGTTGCAAGTTTTTACATTTTTTGAAAAATGAATAGTCGAAGAATTGTAATTTTCTTTAATAATGATTTATGGCATTGTAACTGTCAAACCGCACAGAAGACATTTTTGGTTGTGCTGTTTCCATAGAGATACAGGCCTTTCTATTGCAGCGTAAATGAGCCCAGACTGAGTCAAAACATTACTGGAGTAGAAAACTGCGTCTGGTTCAGAGGGTTAATGCAGGTTTTCTGTGTGGGAATACTGCATTCTGTGTTGTGTGGTGAATCGTAAGCTGTTCTTTCTGTTGTTGCTCATTTGTTTGGCTCAAGCAGAGACCATGAAGCACTGATGCATATTAATGTTTCATTTAACAGCCTCTTGGTGGATTATGAACAACAACTGACAGAACAACGCTGCTGCTCCTCAACACAGCGAAAGCAGGAGAAGAAGGCGACTGTATAATCGCTTTTTTGTTCTTTGATATTACCCTTTTTCCTCATGGCATGACCAGGATTGTTTTTGCAAATATGCTCCACGGGGGTTATAAAAAGAGAGAGAGAATAATTTTCAGATGAATCGGTGAAAAAAACAAAACCTTGGATAGAAAGGTGATGCAGTGTCATAAGGTGAGAAAAGGATGACGGCATCGGCACATTTCTTGCTTCTGATTTCATAGAAACACAAGAAATAATGATTTAAAAAAGATTTGCATGATTTCTTATTTCTCAATGCTCGTTTGTTTCACTCAAAGCTCCATCTTAGAGTAGATACGATGTCAGCAACGCCACAGCACTAGAAACACACGAAAACCAACCGATCTGCCCATTCGTCACCTATTCTTCCATACGGATGACAACAGAAATAGCGGTAACCTTTCCTCTTGTTCTCTCTGTGGTATTGTGCTTTGTTGTGTCCTTCAGAGCTTATTTTGCTGATTGGTTAGACAGTCATTAGGTAGAATGTAGTTAAGAAACTGCTCATCTACTCTTTTACCATCCGTGTCACTCCTGCACTTTAGAAAAAATATGAAACATGGACCTTATTGTGAAGAATGGACATTTATTTATTATAGATTAGCTGTTGAAAAATGTAGAACTAACTGCTGTTATTAAAAAGCCAAGAGCTGCACTCGAGGTGTGGCGAGACTCTAGCGGATGATAATTTACCAAATGATCGTGCAGTTCGCCTGTACTGTTGATCTAGATATTAAAACTCAAAAGCCATTATTTTACAGCGTGCAATCAGAAGAGATTAACAGCACAGTACACACAAATAGAAGTTTATATATTTTGAGTACAGAGAATTAAGCAGGATCTGTTCTGTGTATCGACGTTAGAGAGAACACGTGTTAGGATCGTGTACACTATTTACTGAGAGCTATAGGGTGTAAGTAATCGTCGTAGAACACTGGTACATGTACAGTATGATGCTATATTGAATTCTACTCCAATCATGTGAGGAATGAATGTGTTCACCCTTTTGTTTGAAGTGTTTATCGTTTCTTTTATGTAGAAAATACAGTTGTATGTGGATGCTATATTCGTTTCTTGGCATGAATAAAAGTTTGACATGTTGATGACATGAAAAAAGCGCATCTAGAGTAACTTATGTTTAATTATATAGGTATTGGGCTAATTTTTTTGTCTTTTTTTCTCACTTTTGTCGTTTTGTGTCTCATTTTAGTAATATTTTGTCTTGTTTTTGTTGTTTTTTTTCATTTTTTTCCTAGTTTTTGTTTTGTTTTGCCTTTTTGACTCACTTGTGTTTTTTGTCGTCACTTTTTTGCTTTATTTCATGTTGTTTGTCTAATTTTTTTTGTCTTTTCTCGCTTTTGTCGTTTTGTGTCTTGTTTTTGTTGTTTTTTTGTCAGATTTTTCTCATTTTGTTTCTAGCTCTAGTCATTATGTGTTTCCATTTTTACTTGCTTGTGTTTTTTGTCTAATTTTTTTCATTTTATGCTTTGCTTTATTCGTTGTTTTGTGTATTGTTTTGGTCTTTTTTTTCTCACTTGTGTTGTCTACTTTTTTGCATAATTTCTCCATTGTTTTTGTCACTTTGTAACTTTTTGTCTAGGTTTTTGTCACTTTTTTGCTTTATTTCATGTCGTTTGTCTAATTTTTTTGTCTTTTCTCGCTTTTGTCGTTTTGTGTCTCGTTTTTGTTGTTTTTTGTCAGATTTTTCTCATTTTGTTTCTAATTTTTGTCATGTGTTTCCTTTTTGACTCGCTTGTGTTTTTTGTCTTATTTTTGTCATTTTATGCTTTGCTTTATTTGCTGTGTATTGTTTTTGTCTTTTTTTGTCTCACTTGTATTGTACTTTTTTGCGTCATTTGTCCATTTTTTGTCACTTTGTAACTTTTTTGTCTAATTTTTTGTCTTTTTTCTCACTTTTGTCATTTTGTGTCTTGTTTTTATATTTTGTCTTGTTTCTGTTGTTTTTTTTGTCAAAGTGTCAATGTAAGAATTATTAGGAGAAATAAAACCAATTTTCGACATTTAATTGAATTAGAATCCACGTGAGATAAAGATACAAAGAAAAAGAATCATTTTCATTTCTCTTATCTGAGTGAGATGCACAGACTGAAATACCTCAGAAATATGAGCTCATATCTGCAGCTAGAACCTTTGAGAAACATCTAAAAAGTATTGAAGCAATTTCAAGCCCACCTCGTGTTCAAACGGAAGCCATTAGCTGCTTCTTCAAAGCCTGTTTTCTCTTTTAGAAATCCACCCTGAAAGAATCTGAGAAGTTTAAGCCCAAACTTTTCAGCATAGAAACAGCTTGTAGCTCATGTTCATGGTTTATTTTCCGTATTAATAGTATATACAGTGGGTTATATTGTACATAGCTTTCACACATAAGCAGATTAAGTAGTTTGTGCTTTAAGAAAATCCCCCTTGTGCATCATCTATGTACACTATGGCTCACACACGAGGATTTCCCTTTAAATGCTATTATATTGCACTGCATTTATTCATTACAGCGGCTTAAAGAATTACTCTGATCAACCTTTTTAAGTTCATATATGAGCTCACATGAGTCTTGTTTCCCTGGGCAGACAGAAAATCCTGTCTTTCAGATTCCTACATAAATGTAAAGGTTTCTCTGTGATGCGAAGTGAAGATGGTGAAGGCAGGAGGCCCTTTTATAGCTGCAGCCTCTCATGGAGAGAAATTATTCCAACCACTTCAGATCTCTCACCATAATCCGTCCCTGCTGCTATTTTTTCGCCTGTGTGACAGTGGAGCTCCTGCAGGGATGTTGGGACCAAAACAACTGCCTGGAGCCATGTGGCATAAAACACATGTTGGATGTTTCAACAAGTGCATCTCGTATAATTAGAATATGCTGGAAAAGATTCAAGATTTTTCATCCAACATTGCTCAAAGAAAACTATATGTATTGTAAACCTTTAACTGAAAATATGTCAAGCCTTTATTTGTTTTATCTTCGATGATAACAGCATCCAGCTCATGAAACCCCTCAAAAAAAATCTCTCAGAATAATTCTGTAATTCAAGCAAAAGGAGCCCTAATCGAGTATCGACAGCGTACATGAACATACTTTTCAGAGTTTTGATATTTCTGCATCACAAATCCATTTTTAATCGATCTTTGCTGATCCTTTGAAGTATTCTAATATTCTGAGATATA